>NW_010520910.1:0-5315 GCF_000687285.1 Phaethon lepturus
GCCTAAAGCGGAGCTACGGGCTGCGGCGTGGCTGCGTTAGGGCACACGCTCTTACTCTGCTCCCTGCATACCCTGGAACTAGAGCCGCTTACTTTTCCCGACCAAAAAAGCCCGTTTTTACTATTGTTAGCACCGCAGAGCCACGGAGCTCTGGGAGGGTGGGCTGGCTTCTATTCTGCTTTGCACATCATCAACAAAATTGTCAGCTAATTTCCTATTGCGGAATCTTTATTACCAGCAGTGACCTATGTGGCAGAATGAATGTTTTTTACTTTCAAATCTCAGGTGGAAGCTGCAGGTTGGCAGCTGGAAAAAAAACAGATTTTTGACCTGTAAACTTAGCAAATATGATATGGAAGTCATGAAAAATGAAAAGTAAGGATCTTAATTTTGGCCCTGTTAAAGAATAACTGAATTACAAACACATTAAAAAAAAGTCTGTTTGTTTTTCTTTTTTTTTTTTCTTTTATCAGTTGTTTTTTAAGGCTCTGTTAAGTCTCTTGGTTTCAAACTCATGTTGAAACATATAGTTTTGCTAATCCAACAACTGGCATCCTACAGGTGTCAAAAATAATGAGATTGGCTTAAAAATCTTATGTTCCAGAAAAAATAAGGTGGAATTTTTAAACTTCTAACCTTTTATCAAATTTGTGTTTGTATTTTCAGATGTGAGGGATAGAAACACACTTGAAGAAAAAGAAGCTTAAAACGGTCATGGGTTCATTCACGTCCAAGAATGGCAGTTATAAAGGAAGAAGCAAATATTGAAACTCAAGATAAAATCTTGAGACTTTTCAAAACTGAACATCACCATCCCCCCAGACCAAAAGCAGCTCTTATTCTGGAGTTCAGACTGTAAGTCTCCACTAAGAAGGTGGAGCAAAAATACAGCAGAATGGTGTATTTCTTGTTTTATTTCTTAAAAAATAGATTTACTTTAAAATATCCTGAAAGTAAAGCCACTTAGAGCTCAGCAGCTGGTATGAAAAAAACCTGACGCACTGGAAGACTTGCAAGTGGAGATTAAGGCATACTTCTCCTAGACATTCCTGAAGTGAAGCAATTTCGTCTCCAGTCCTCTTTGCCCAGTGAATACCTTTTTTGGGGCGAAGACAGCTAAAATCGACTATCTCCTTATGGTTCACCGAGGTCAACAGGAGTTTTAAATGTGAAAGCAGCACTTAGTCCTTGTCTAGTTAGCCATTACAGAAAGACCTGTTGACCCTATAGCTCCTTACCCTACGCTGATATTTTAGGAAGTCCACAAACCAGCTTAAATTATTCTGAGATTAAGAAAATCATAAAGGAGAAAAGCATGTAACTGGAAAGCATCAGTCCAGTTCCACACAGTGTAAGCGTTAGTCAAGAGTGGGCTGAATCCAGCTTACACAGGGAAAGTTTTCAACTATGCTGTCAAAAAAGAAAAAAAAGGGAGACATTTGCACAGTTTGTACCCTACAGTATAAAAACCCATCCGAGGCAAGGATACAGTGGCAGGAAATGTAGCACAATTAGAATTGGAAAGGAGGAATAAACAGGGGTTGAATTCAATTTCTGTTAGAAAGTGCATTGCAGCTCTGTTTCTACAGAAAATACAGCCACGCGACATAAAAAACTGCCTACAGGTGGAGATCCTAGTGCAACTTCCAAAAGAACAAGAAAAGTGCAGATCATATGAACGACTCCTCTACCCCCCAAAAAAGAAGCACTGAAAATAAGTCATCGGTGGAATGCGGAGTAGGTGTTCACTCAAAGAAAACATGAAAAGTTTATAGATCTTCAGGGTATAAGGTTTTCCTTACTATAACACTTCTCCAAGGTGTAAAATATGTTTTTAAGAACTACTTATCCTATTGTTCAAAAATGAGCTACTTTTGCTGATACAGAAGCTCACGACACACAATTTTATCAAAGGTTGGGCTGAAATCCAAATAAATTGTTCCGTGCGAACTTCTGTATTTTTATCAGCTTTGCAAAACTCTAAAAAGATAAAGTCAAGACAGAAGACTAATCAAACAGAGAGCGTTTTTTTTGCCATCCCTAAAGGCAGTGAGCCGACACCAAGTAAAACTACCATGGGTGGAAGCAGTTCGCACGAAATTATTGTCAGCAGCTTTGCTCAAAACACAAAGCAAAACCTCTCTGAGATTCGAAGTGCTTGCTACACTTCTGAGAATGATTTTATTCCTTTACTATCCCATTTGCTCCACTTAGTTTTGGCTGGGGCCCGACTGTACAGAATGGCTGACCTTCTCGTGTGCTGAGTGCAACCTTAAGCCAAACCAGTCATAACCTTTTTTGACAGCTGTTCCCTTGAGTTTTCCAGCCCAGATCCTGATACTCATAAGAACCTGAGAAGTTGGAAAACTTTTAGATTGCCGGGTCTTCTTCCAGGCTGAACTCCTGCAGGGAAAACAAAATTAACATACTGCATTCATTTTCTTTCAGAATACACAACTTTCCTGAAAAAGGTGAATAGAAAAGCTACAAAATAGCCCGTGCTTGAAAACCTGTGGATTTGTGATGCCTTTATTGCATACTGTGCCTTTATCTTGACGAGAAATTACCTGTCTCATGAGACAGTGGCCATTTTGTTTGCAGTTGCTCTTAGGTAAGAGAGGTGCACTCTGTTTCCTCCAAGAGCAGAATTACTCTTCTTTCTTGGTTTTCATCGCAAAACTAAAAGACAAACAACTTAAAGACTGAGAGAGAAGTGGAATGGTTTGTGTACATACATATAAAAATATATATAAAACAAACAAAAAAATAAAGTAAATAAACATAATCCATAAACATAGATGGTGGTGTTATTTGGTATTTGTCTCCCATTTTCATCTGCATTTTGTTGGAGAGAAAATAAGGAGCCCTGCACTAACAGATGTTGCAGAGCTGCAGCGTGGTTCTCCCCAACACCCTTCTCCAGAAGCACTTGAATACACAGAAATTCCAGGCTTGACCCCTTATAACCACATCAGGTGTTGTCATTGGTTTGCAAATCATCAACACACATAATCTTAGTTTTAATCAAACATCCAGCTATAGACTTCCCTAAAAAAATGACTCAAATTTCGAGTAAAACATTCAGACTTCAACTGCCAGCGCAAACCTGCATTTTCTGTGACGACCGCCGACTGCCACAAAAGCAATAAGGGAAACTCCAAAAGGTGCTAGAAAAGCCCCTTCCTTGGTATCCCTGGCGAGCGAGCCCAGTTTGTCCTTTGGAGTAATGCATTGTACGGTATTTTCTACCTTGTTTGGTATTTCGAGTTGGAATTTATTGCCAGGCTTCCTGGCAGCAAGCTGTGCAGGTTGCAGGCGGAGGCTGATGGAGGTGAGTGAATTAATGTGGTGGCTGTTTGGAATGTCGTCCAGCTGCCAGGGAGAATTATGTTTGTTTGCCTTTGGCACAAGTGTGAAAGGAACAGCCGTAGATTTCAGAAGTGTGAGTCTACATTTTTATATCTCACACTAATGAATACATTTTTTTGTATCCTATGCATTTGGGGAAATAGTAGAATTTATTTGTAGATTTTATTTACCACTTGTGTGGTAGAGAAGGAATGTTTCCTCAGAGACTGGACTTGTACTTTAGAAAAGAAAAAGGAAAAAAGAAGAAAAGAAAGAAAAGACCTGACTAATCAAAAATGGTGTCAGTAAAAGTTACCCTAATTTCACTATTTTTGCAACTATATCTGAAGTCAGATCAAAGGATGGTGAATTTCAGCAAGGTTTGAAAAGTTCTTCGTGTAACATTTTTTTTGCGGGCGGAAAATGTCCCTGAAAGACATCATTTTGTATTTATTTGTTTTCGGCTGGAATTTTATTTCTTCCAGTCAGATCTCCCCTTTACCTATAACCTGTTAGTTATCCCTACCCCAACCTCCTGTTCTATCAGCAGAGGGATGGTAATGCTATTTGTAATGTGCTCTGATGTGAAAAGTGCTATAGAAGATTGAATTGTTGTTGCTGATAGGACCAGAAATTTCCCCAACGAGATCTGTCAATAGCTGACACTAAAACAACAAGGTACAAAGTGCATTTGAAGACTGTCAGACACCATTGCTTTTTTGTTTTCTCTAGCAAACTATTCCTTAGATAGCTGACTTGACCTAGTGTTGTTTAAAAAGATCAAGGGCTCAGTGACTCAGAAACAAAAAAAAAAAAAAAGATGGAAAAGAATAATATTAGTTACTCTATACTATGTAAAGCCTAATGGTCTCTTGTCCCACTATAGTATGTAAATAAAACTGTCACTTATATCTCTTCTGTTGCTCTTAATAATATAGAAAGGAAAAAAAGCCTTCTGGTTTTGGTTCAGTAATGAACCCAAAATAGTAAGTTGCAAAATTATTTTTTTAGTGATTATTTGCAAAAAGTCACATTATAGGACAGATTTTAAAACAGAAAATAATGAATACTTATACCCAGCTTCTCGGTTTCTGTGTGCAGACATGTATCTTACACATATGATCAGGAAAATTGCAAATGAAAATAAGTTTTGCAATTTAAGTTTAATGATTCTAAATGTATTGTTTATAAGTTAATTGATTGCTGTTAAGATTGAAATATACTATAACATAATTCAATGACTATTTGAGGAGAAGCAAATACATTAAACATTAACAAGAAAATAATTTGTTGAATTAATATTCCTCTAACACTTGTTTCATTCTAACCATTTAAAAAAAAATGACTGCAACCTTGATCAGAGCCTGTTTCTTTCCGGGAAGGAAAGATGTATTAAGTGGCATGACCAGCAGAGGAAAGAAAAATAGATGTGAGTTTGTAAGCAGGACTACTTTCTGGTAGGATGAAGGTATGAGGTATCACTGTGGAGATGGGATTAGGGGCAAAGAGGCAGGGACAAGAACGAAGAAGAGGAAAGCAAAAGAAGGAAAATTGGGGGGGGGCTAAAGGAAACAAGAATAAAAAAGAACAATAGAAAATAGGGAGTGGAGGGTAAAGAATGTGGCAGAGAAGAAGAACAAAAAATAAGGGTCAGTGCGGACAGAGAAAGAGCATAAGCCAAGGGGAAAGAAAATAAGAGAGATCTACGTAAAATAAAGGCAAAGTGAAGAAGCTAGAAAGGGAGGAAAAGAAACCTCCCCAGTGCGCGCTAAACTGCGGGGAGAATGGCAAGTCCCCCTTGGGGCATCAGTGCGTCCCAGCCACCCGCGTGCGACCCCTCCGCGGCTCCCTGCGGCCGGAGCTGCGCCGCCTTGACGCCGAGAGAGCTTCCGCCAGCTGCGGTCCGGCGCCGGGCTCCGGCAGCAGGAGAAGATGGCAGGGAGAGCCCTGTGTGGCAGCGAAAGCTC
>NW_010520911.1:0-7382 GCF_000687285.1 Phaethon lepturus
TGGGTGGGTGGGGAGCTGCTCGGAGAGGAGCCCGTGAGGGGCCCCCGTGTCCCTCTTTGGACAGGACCTCATCTTAAATACTTGGCAGAGAGGCTGCGAGGTCTCGTGAAGCTTGTGGGATGGAGCAAGAGGTTGAACAGCGGACGTTTCAGCCTCCTGCGCCCAAGATGAGGGCTGCGGGCTCTGCAGGACGGTCCCACGCTTGCCGTTACTCAGCGATGGCCTGTTCAGTTCTCTTTCTAGAGAAGGCGGTGCGCGGTGTTCTCCCAGCCGCTGCGGCTCAGCCCTGCGTGTGCCATCGCCTTCTCCTCTGCGGGAGGAGAGGGGCAACGTGGCAGAGGTCCCAGGGATGGGTGACGGTCAAGGTCTACTCTGCCACAGGGAAGGTTTCAGCCATCTTCCATGTTTCTGCTGTCCTTCCTCCACTCCTCACTCTCTGTGACTGCTGAGGGGCTTTGGTGCATGATGTTGCGGTCTGAAAAATAGCCGGTCTGCTTTTGTTTTCCCGGGAGCACAGCAAATCTTCATGTACGCCACACCTCGTTTATTCCATGTTTTTCTGGGAGCAAATGTCCTTTGGGCTCCCACCCCTGGAGTCCTCTGGGGTCTGGCTGATGTGCACACGTACCAGTACATTCACTGCTTGTGGTGAGGGGTCTCCGGGTTTACAGCACAGCATCTCCACTCTCCATCCCCTTGGCACCCAGAGGAAACCCCATCTGGTGATGGCTCTAGTGGATGCCTCTTTTCTGCTGCCCAGTTAATGGTATCCAGACTCCAGCCTTGTCCAGGAAAGGGTGCTGACAATTTCTTTTTAGCAGTTAAGCAAGTTTTTAACCATATAAATAATGCTGAGGCATAAAAAAATGGAGGGATAGGAATACAACAGGGAAATTATTATCAGTACACATGAACTGAAACTATCTCAGCTTCACTGTCCAAGCTGAGAAAAAAGCCAGAAGGACACAAGGAGCATGATGAGTGACAAGGGAACAGGATTTTTTTTTCTGCTCCTCTTTTAGCCACCACAGATGCCAGCAGCAGCAAAGATTAAAAAGATTCTGTTCGCAACAGAAAAACTATTATCTAGTCAATTATACAGACTATTGAATCAATAGTCTCTTCTTTTTCCTGGATTCAGTAGGTTCCCATTTCTAAAACTGTGTGCTGGGAAGCAAAAGAGCACGAAGAAGTCTGTGGTAATACTGGCAGGGAAGGGGTACTATCCTAGCAAGGACAGGCTGGAGTGGGAACCGGGAGGGTTTTTTAACTCCACATTCTTCATCTTGCTTTGTTTTCTCACCGCCTGCAGGAAGGCTGCAATGCCAAGTGCCAAGATTTTTCTCTTTCACGCATACACAAAATGTTGTAAAAATCTGTGTTTGCTTTCTACCAGTTAAAAAAATGGAAACACTTTCAAAGCGGAGAACAGAAAGTTTTCTCTAACGCGAGTTCACATGCTGCGAATTGAAGCACAGAGTTTTTTCCTTCTTACCAGCTACAACCTCACAGCTCACAACTAGTATACTTGCCAGCAGCTGTCAGCAGCAGTAAGTGGACATTCACGTATCGAGGTGTTTTTGTGCCCGGAGCTGTCGTCACAGCTGACGAACAGAAAACTGCCAGAGGCTTGTACCCTCTCTACTGATGCAGGCAGCAGCTTTGCACATCATTTTGCTCGGTCCCTCTATAGTGCTTGGAGCTGCAGTGCCCTCCAGCCATACCCAGCAGTGGTCGGGGGTCCCAGCACGGTCCCCCAGCCCACCGCTGTCACACAGCTCAGGAGACCAAGCGGCAGCTGGGAGCACCTGCTCCCCAGGGGCGCAAGACCTGCCTTCCCGCGCAAGCAAGCATCCAAAGCCTAAGCTGGATGCTTTGGAAGCAATTTTTGTGCACCCCAGCCCTAACCCCATTATAAAAGCATGGAATTAAGAGTTTCACACTCTTATTACATGGGAAATTAAATTAATTTCCCCCTAGGGAAAAAAATAGTGCTGTGTATAGCAGAGAATTTTCTGTGCCTTTTGATGTGATCCTACTTGGATTGCAAAGTCTTGCCTGACATAGGCTGAGGTGTTTCTGCTTTGGATCTGTCTGGTATTTGAGGTCATAAAAATTGGAAAGCCTTTGCCAGCAAGCTCTTCTGGGAACATAAATTGTCCGTGCACATCTTGCAGGTAATGTTTTCGCTTGGGGGCCTGCAGATGGTAGGGCCACTTTGCCCGGACCAGAGCTCTCCACCTGACTTCTCATGAGCCCTGGTCTTCTCCAGGCCACTTAAGGTTTAGCACACGGATTTTGTTTTTTCCCTGAGGTCTTTCTTTTAAAAAGACCCAGCAGGGGAGGAGCAGAGGAGGGCATATATTGAAATGGGCAGAGCTGAGCCCTTCAGGGTGCTCTTCTCACTGCCTTGGGGCAGCAACACCATGATATTTGGTCTTGAGCAGGAATATGGTGCTGATGACTTTAAAGTCCTGCTGTCTTCCTCCTCATGGCAGGCAGCATGAGCAGAGCATTTCCTAGGGCAAGTCATCCAGCAGGTCTCCAGCGGGGTTGGAAGTGAGGTGAGGAGCTGATAAATGGGCAGGTCTGGGTCAGCATTTAGATGACTCCAAGCAAGGGAATAGCAGAGGAAAGAAATTGTGGGGAAGGAAGGGGAGAAAGGGAACTGCAAGTCTCACTTGGGCTGTTAAAACCTACCTACATCATGTGTGTGCAGCTGTTTGTGTGGAGGAACTTAACTTTTCCCCAGCCTATATAGTCCCACGGCAGCCTGTGCTTGCATCTGCCCTCCTGGCTCTTGTCACTTCCTGGGGAGTGAGGACATCATGGCAGGACATGGGAGGAAACTTCTGGTTTGTTGCCCGATGCACCAGGTATAGCATTGCGCATCTGCCACACGCTGCCTTTCTTTTAAAAAAAAAGATCATTGGGTGTCTCAGAAGAGCATTTTCTCTTGTAGATTTAGACACAGGTGGCCCCTGTATATATCATGCCTACTGGTGATCCTGTGTGCTGTCCCTGCAGTCAGTGAAAGACCACCAAAGAAAGAAGAGGTCGTTCCTGTAGCAAATGCTACGGGAGCACGTGCTCTGGTTTCCAGATCTCCCATGTGGTCAATGTAGGGTGCACAGCATTCAGCGTTACTGTGCTTTTGTTGTGGGTGGCCAAGTGGCTGATGGTTTGTTGTTTGTTTTTCTGTTGGTTTTTTTTTTTTTTAATTTCATCTTTGTTTTGCACAGATTCATTTGAATGCTGACAAAAGTGCCTGGAGACATGGGAATGTGCTTTAGACAAAGCCAATGCTGTAAGAAGTGTAGTGTCCAAGTAAGCTGTAGCACGCAGACTTGCAAATGCTTTTGCTGGCTCTCTTCCAAAAGCATACAGCAGTTATCATATGCCTGGGAACTATACCCTCTTTGTTTTCCTCTGTTTCTTGAGGAAGGGGTGCTTTTTACTACAGTTGCAGTGAGTTTAAATAATGACATCTGTATGCTGAAACTGCTTTTTGCCCTGTTTCTACTTTTGAAACTCTCAAGGTAGCATTTGATTACAGAGGAAAGGTGCAGTAATGGAAGCGATTAATAATTTCAGTGTGCTACGGTGACTGTCTCACACCATGTTGCTGTTTTGATAATCATTAAAAAGGAGGTGACCAAAGGTCATTTTCTCAAGGTGGAGAAAGTAAGTTACAGCAGGGGATGTAAAGAACTGGGGTTGTACAGGTGACCTAAAAGAAATTTCACAGGTGACCTTAATTCTGTGTACGAGTGTCTTGGGGCGGGGAGGGTAGCAGAAATGCCAGCTGTTGCAGGGCTTTTTAATCTAGTGAGCAAGGCACAGAATAGCCTTGGTTGAAGATTAACAAAGGTCAAAAATAAAATTAGAGATCAGACATACTTTTTGAACAGCATTTACTGATGATAAATATTGGGATGAGCAATTCAAGGAAGAGATTGATTAGTTGGTTATTGATGTCTTCCAAGGAGGTCCAGGGTCCTTCTGGGACACAGGCTTGAGGCAAGCAGATGTGAATGTCTCCAGGAAGCATTAAATGGTTATGTCTTTTGGTCTGTCTGCTCATCTGATGTTCCCTTCTGGCCCTGTGAATCAGGGATGTCTGCAATGAAAATTGATGCCTTATAGTCTTCTAGGCCTCTTTTTCAATACAAAAAACCCCGGAGTTGGAGTCCATAGAAGAATGAACTTGTCTGATGTGGAGATCAGAAGAATATTGTCCTCGGTATTCATGCACACAGTTAATTAAACTTCCCAACAACACTACAAAGAACAATCTCCATTCTGTTCCTTAAAGACGTGGGCAAAATGACAGCAGACCTTAAATCCTATAGGGACCTCACATCAGTAGCAGCTAGAGCTCATTGTTTCTGTATGAAGACTACAATATACATCATACAAATACGTGACCTAACAGCTTCAGCCCTGACCTGCAGGTTTCCCAGGCTGTCACCAATTACCTGCCCGCAGTTTAGCAGGTTGATACATGCTCAGGAGTACATGGACTTTAAGAAGCTGAAGAGATAGGGTTGTCCTCCAAGTAGGAAGGCTGCGTTTTTGATGTACTATAGAGGTTTCCTACTAGCTATTTTGAGACTTAACAGCAAAGCAAGCTCTTGGTCTGTCTAGGAGGACAGATTACTGCCCATCCAATCCACCAGTTTTCCTATAGTAAACCTGTTTGGTTTAATATGGTGAATAGTGACTGACACAAATTGGGACTGCTTTTCTCCGCTGGGGAGGAGGAAATGTTTTGCATAGTTGAAATACTTTGTAGTAGGGAAGAAGAATTCAAAATCCATTTCAAGGTCACATGTACCCAAAAGTATACAGAGTCCTCTGCTCAAAATGATGCCTTTTTAAAACAAGCATACCAAGGTTATTTCAGTTCTGATAGCCATGCTCAGCCTCGCAGCAATCAAAGCCTGTTATCTGGATCCTTGCAATATCGTGACTCACCAGCTAATGATGACAGTGTCTCTCACATTCATCAGTTGTTGCTTTTTAAGACATGGAAATCATGAACTCCCAGTACAACTTAATCTACGTTTCTTTTCCCAGTTTTCTTAATTCACCTGCAGGTTAACTCTTAAAATACAGTAGCTTCTCTTCTGACAATGTCAAGAAGTAGAAGACATCTCTCAGCTCTTACATACTAGTTTCTTGTAATATAAAGTTGCCCAAGGAACCCCAAGGTGCAGTAAGGGGGCCGAAAATATCTGATTAAATGATTACTGTCCCCACAACCAAGAGTAAAATGTGTTCATTTAAAAAAAAAAAAAAGCTAACAATAACGGAAAATCAAAGTAATATATAAAGGCTTTAGTGTAGTTTTTGCTTGTTTGCGGAAAAACAAGGTGCCCTACAGATAAAGGAGAGGGGAAATGTGAGTTTCCCAAACTTTATTCTATGTTTCCAGATCATGCTCTTACCCCTTGCCGTTCACAGACTGCTTCCCGCAGCCCCATGGGCCTGTGTGCTGGCGGGTACCTTAAAATGACCTCAGACTTGGCAGATGTTGCGTGCGTAGAAGGAGCCAGACGTCAGCCAAACATGTGGTGCCTGTGTGGGCTGGCACTGCCGTGGTTTGTGTGCATGGACGGGGTATGGCATGTTAGGCTGGCCACGGGGTGCAGGATTTGTTTCTTCTGGCCTCAGCTGTCTAAAAGTTGGCTGTCTCAAGCTAAGCTAACGATGTGGTCTTTCTCTACAATTAATAGAAAGCAATAGGCACCTCCAAAGGATAACTCCTCCCAGATACCTTAGATGTCTATCTTAGGATGTCATGAATTGCTTTCTAGAGGTGCCTCTTCTTCTCCATTGACTGTGAAGGGAACACAGGTGGCCGACCTAAGCTTCAGCAACTAACTTTTAGGTAGCTGAATTAGGGGATATAAACTGAAACTGCTACCTGGAGGACCTCAATAAAAGGTGACAGAGTCAAGACAGTATGAGCAGTTGCAAGGTGAGAGGTCCTTGAGTTCAAATCTGAGCTTTACAGCTGATTTTCTGGATGAGCTGGTGGTAGCAGTGGTGGTGCTGTTGGCATCCTTCTGCTGGAGAACACGAATCTGATATTGTCCTCTTTTTTTTCTCCACCTCTGAAGGTCGCCACTGTGAGGTCCACCAGATGATTGGAAACTACATGTGGGACCAAAAGAGAAACGTATCTTTTGATATTGGTGTGACTAAAGAAAGCCTGCTGCCTCTCTGGTGGAATGGATCAGAGCCTTTGTGGGTCACAATGATGAAAGAAAAAAAGAACGTTTCTATGTACTACTGGCCAGGTCAGTATGTCAAAAATTGCTACCATCTTAACAGTGCATCTTTACATCTAAGCAGTCCATATGCTGTAGGATGGCTCTTTAATACACTGAAATACAGACAAGAATTATGAATACTTTACTAATCACTTGTAGAAATTAACTCTTTTTTCTTAGGTCA
The DNA here is from genome assembly GCF_000687285.1 of Phaethon lepturus. NCBI lineage: Eukaryota > Metazoa > Chordata > Aves > Phaethontiformes > Phaethontidae > Phaethon > Phaethon lepturus. Next base: position 6,463 of record NW_010520911.1, read on the forward strand.
TGAAAATTTGCATATGCAAAGGCTGAAGTGTCACTGGAGATAGCTTTCCACCAAACATTACCTTCAAGGAGGTTGCTGGCTTGCAGAGCAACCCTTTCTCTACCAATCACTTGTTCCTTTTGCCCACCTGTAGCTTCTGCTGCGCTGAATGGTTGCTCCATGAATGCTTCATAGAGCAACGCTGTAGACTGTGTCACTGATCAAAGTTAAACAGTAAGCATCCTCCCCCAGTGCTTGTTTGGTTTTAATCTGGAAATTAGTAGCTGAGAGCTGAAGATGGTCTAGTCCATGGGGACAGCAAAATCCAGCTGAAAGCAAACCATCCTTTGGTGAGCTGGAGTGAGCACTCTTGTCCTCCTTCATCATTAACTCAGCTGACGTCTCAGTTTCTCTGAGTCTGAGCCATTCATTGGGAGGAACTTGGCCTTTTTGTTCCTCATTTGTTGGGTATTGGACCACGGAAATCACTAGGGATGTATAATAACAAGTCTTTCTAACAAATAGAGTATACCCTTAGGCATTTAGGGACCCACATGGAAATAAATGTTCCAGCTGCACAGCCAGGCCAAATCCCTTGCAAGGTACCCTGATTCTCAACTTTTTAACGCTGCTGCCTAAGCAGTATGCAAATACCCTCATACGTGTGACTGCAGGCTAGAGGACCACGTGTTAGAAGAGCTGGACTGTATACAGCCGGTGACAGTGGGTAGGGCAGCGGCAGCTGACTCACGCCGTGGGCTCCCGGCCAGCTCGTCTGCCTGGTCACACAACGCACGTGTGCCTGGTCACGCTCTTTCCATGCAACGTGGCTACTGGTATCCCAGAAAAAAGGCCACAGTTCTCAGGAAGGGGAAGAAAGAGCAAACCAAGATGAGAAACACTGAAAAGCCATCCAGAGTGTTTCTATGCTACGGAAGAGC
>NW_010520911.1:7413-22281 GCF_000687285.1 Phaethon lepturus
ATATTGCCTTAGGGAGTCTGAGGCAGTCTAAGGGACTGGAATTGCAGACTAGATATAATGCTTTGTATCAGCCCTCAAAAAAAATCTTCTTACTGGAGATCACCCAAGCAGCCTAACAGCAACGCAAATAGTAGGGTATAGAAATTATACAAGAATGTAGAAATTCTTCTGAAGATTTGCAAAAAGACCTGTTTGTACAGACTATTCATTTTTGACTACTAATGTAATTGCACTGAGTATGTATAATTATGGACTGAATAGATGTAACAGTCTACAGAGGGCTGCTGAAATCCAGAAAAACAGTATCACGTTCCATTAAATGCCTTTGGACCTTACCTATCTATCTCCTTCGTGTTGACCTTTGAGCAGTGTCTCTCAGGGAGAAGACACATGAGGTGTATATGCATGTATATATATGTACACCCTTCACACTCCTCTATCTACCGTTTCTAGTGGAAAACTGCAAAGAACAGCAGACCATCCCTTTTTCCAGTGCTTACACTGCCAAGTGTATGCATTGACTCTCTTATGACACAGAGGGGGAGTTTGTGCCCTACTGATGCCAGTGGGAGTTTTTGCGTGGATCTGGTATTTTAGCTGTGGACTATGATGTGTACATCTGTCTGTCATTAATTATTTATCTGTGACAGATGACCTTTGGCAAAGTCATCGGTGCCTCAGTTGAGCACATGCTTATTTTTAAGTGTGTTCATGGTCTCAAAGGACACATTGGCCATACAGGGTCAGGCACAGGGCAGGAAGCAGGGTCAGATGTAGAACTATTGAGCTAAAGCACAAGGCAGTTGGGCCACAGTGGGAGTCCAGGTCTAACTGGAGTAAACAGAAGTCACCCAAATGCAACAGTATTTATTTATTACATTTCCCTCATATGATTTTTTGGAACTGTTTTCTAGTTCCATAGTAAGGATGTAATCTTTTCTTCTAGATTTATTATTTTAAAGCTCTAATTTTTAAAAGGCATTTGGCAGGGGGGCGATGCCAAACAAAACAAAAGGAATAATAAGGGTTTAATAACCAAGGTGGGTGGAGGTTCCACAAATGTTTGCACTGAGTAGGATCTGCTATTAGTGATTAACTTTACCGCCTGAGGATATACTGCTGCTTAGTAATGAATCTTGCAAATCTGATAAAATTCCAAACAGGAAAAGTTTGGGAAACTGCAATGTACATCCAAATTCATCACACTCTGGTCTGGAAGATGCTATTTTCTCTCTAGCCAGCAGTGAAGACAAACCAGACCGATCAACTGTAGCAGAAACAAGTTGTGAATGCCAGCGAGCCGATTCCCAGGGTTAACTTACACCACTGCCACTTCCCCTCACAGCCAGTTCCAAGCTTTGCAATGTCTGAACCCAAAATCTGCCGCTTCATATTCTTTCCTATATTCCTCTTTCGTGCGTATTCAGTGCTTAAAGGAAGAACACCCAGACCCCAGCAAACAGGGGCACAGAGCAGGAGGGCTGTCGGATGTGAACATCACAGCTTACCTGTGAGCCCAACATAAACACAACAAAGTCAACTCGTGGGCAGAATTAGCCTGAGCTCTCCTGCCTCTAGAAGCGGAGGAGCCAAAATACCACCGTGCCGGGGGTCCCAGCAGCCGCTTCTGCCAAAATGTAAGCACTTGGCTTGTAGGGACATTTTTCTCTTTTCTTCATGGCATTTATTAGGCAGTTTCTGCTCTTCAGGGCATTCCTAGTATCCTCTGACTGTTTGCGAAGTAAAACGCAACAGCTAACGCCATACCTGGGGTTAAACGCACAGCCTCACGCCCAGGTTGCCTGTCCGAAGCACTGCCGCTCCAGCGGATGGAGGAGCCCCAGAGGAGTGCGAGAGCATCCCAGTGGTACCACCAAAGTCAAAGCGTTGTATCGCTCCTCGTGCTCAGCCCGGTGGGTGATGTCATCCCAGACCCTCAGACTCCTCCATTTTTCAGCAGCCTATGCAACTGCTTCAGCTGAAGTGCAGTGACATCTTTTCTCAACACTGAAAATGAGAGAAAGGGGTAAAAAAAGACTTTAAACCCAATCTTTCACCATTTAAACACAACATTTACCAGACCGTGGAGCTGGTCTGGAAAGTTTTCAAAACCTTCTGTTATGACATGAAATGTTCGACTGTTAAATCAATGTTTAGAAATGCAATTTAAAGCTGGCAGAGGTTCAGGTCTCCATGTCAGATAGATAATGAGGAGCCTATATATCACTGTGAAAGAAGTCCTTATTCCTGCTCCAGTAGTTCAGGTTTTATGTGAAGGTTTAGCATCGTACAAAACTGTGCAGAAAGGTATCTGATATTGCATCTTAGTAAATACGGCTCGTTTATTTGTAGTTTAACTAAGAAAAACTTAACGTTTCCTTTGTCTGGCTCCAAATCTTTTAAAATTTCCTTTCCCATAATATCTAAATGGGAAAATTTACCATCTGTCCTGGCTTCTACCAAAATGAAATTTAAATATTAAAGGGCCTTCATGGCCAGTATTTTGGAATTTTGACAAGCCTTAACATAAAAAAATCCGATGTTAAGTTCTGTTCATCACCGAGGCTAAAAAAAAACCAAAAGAAAAAAGAAGGTCTTGGTATCTAAGCAGCCTGAGTTTTCAGTGTTACTGCCAAGGAACTGCACACTTGAAGACCAATATTTAGTGGCCAATGTTATTTCTAATTGTTGCTGCCTCTGTCGTCTTTTATGTCATGCTCATCACTTGATGTCGTGGTTTAGCCCCAGCCGGCAACTAAGCACCACGCAGCCGCTCACTCACTCCCCCTCCCGCAGTGGGATGGGGAAGAGAATTGGGGAAAAAACTCGTGGGTTGAGATAAACACGGTTTAATAGGACAGGAAAAAAAAGAAGGAAACAACAATGATAATACCAACAAAGGAATGTACAAGAACAAGTGATGCCCAATACAGCAATTGCTCACCACCCCGTGATCGACAGCCCGTCCCCGAGCAGCGATTTCCGCCCCCCGGCCAACTCCAGTTTATGTACTGGGCATGACGTCGTATGGTAGGGAATATCTCTTTGGCCAGTCTGGGTCAGCTGTCCCGGCTGTGTCCCCTCCCAGCTCCCCGTGCACCCCCAGCCTGCTCGCTGGCAGGCCAGCACGAGAAGCTGGACTGTCCTTGGCTGCTCAGCAGCAACCCAAAACATCAGCACACTATCAACAGCTTCTCATCCCAAATCCAAAACACAGTCCCGCACCAGCCTCTGCGAAGAAAACCAGCTCCATCCTGGCTGAAACCAGGACACTTGACAATCTAGAAATAGCAAAGATATCTGAGCAACTAAAATATCCCAGATCCCCCAAAGGTTAATGCTTCCGGTTATAATTATCTTGTGAGTAATTCTGAGGAATGATATCTGAGAAAATTATAACCTGATGTCAGAATCTGAAGAGGAAAAAAGAGGCTGGATCATCATATTAGTCATTGGCTGTGAGCAATCATCCACCCAAACTAAAATACTAGGCATTTCCAACGCATTTCCAACTGCGTCCTTAACTTCTTGCCTGGCTTTGGAGCTAATCTTTTCCCAGACTCAAGTGTCAGTGGAAAAACTGGCTCTGAAGTTCCAGTTCAGTCTTGTAATACTGCAAAAGCCCACAGAGGACTACTGCATCACCTCTAGCATCTGAGGTAGCTGAAAACCCACGTTTTGCTGCCAGTAGCACCCAGGACATCATGCAAAAGATGATGTCTTTTGGGGGCAAGGGCTCCTCCTTCCTTGAGATGACTTCAGGTCATTTATGGAATACGTTTTTTTGATTATTTGGTTAGGTAGCAGCTGGGGCCTGTCTCTGTTGCACAACGTAATTTCTTGCAGGTACTGTGTACAGATGTATAGAAGTTTTACTGTGGGATGGTATGGAGGGTGAGTTCTTGTCAAGTCATCTGCAAGCTGTTCATCCAGGTTGTAGATTACTTTCATGGTGCAGAGATAAATGCTAAAGTATCTCCATTCAGAAAGGGAAGGATTAAGTCGTATAAGTTTGGGGCAACAGGGGAAGAACGAAAAGTGAACGCCATCACACACTTCCACAATTTTTATAAAAATGAAAATTAGATAGAGGTTCAAAATGATGTAAATATGTTTTTACAGAAAAATAAATTAGTTGACTACATTTTCAGTTTATTATTGCAAATAATTAATTCTTACAAACAATTAATCATAATAGTTGGGGTCACTTGAAACACACAAAGAATGTGGAGACCTGGGAGCCGCTACCGTGGACCATTGTGTAAAGAGACTGAATCTGTCATGTATGATAAGGCTCTTTAACTTTTGGAAAGGGTAACCTCCACCTGACATATCTGGCTTGCTGCAAATCAGAGATGATTTTCTAAATTTTCCTAAGCTTAAATATTGACATTTTCCTAACCTTTCATGGTACTCCTGAGAAGTCACGGTCAGAAGTTCCTTGGCCAGCTTAGCCTGGAAGTGGCGTGCTTTTCCCCATGTCCCAGTATTGCACCTCAGCGACGTGAGCTCACGCGGGCTGAGATGCAAGACACTGACAAATTCTCTTTACTGAGTGTCCCGGAAAGCAAACCACTGTAAATCATCCCTGAAAGTAGCTGTGCTTGCTCTAGTGCCCGCTCTGTACTTACACCTCCTGCACAACCATCTTCCCCGCCAAGCAACGGGTCAACTTACGACAGTCCTGAAAGCCTATTCCTTTCATCCCAAAGGAGAAGCAAAGCGACCCAAATGTAGGCAGGTTCAGGCGATGGCTTAGAGCTGCCTTTTTGACCTGATTGTATTGCTGTATACAAAGACCATTTTTCAAAAGATATCTTTTCTTTTTTTTTTTTTCTCCTTGTGCCCCAGGAGTACACCAGAAAAAGCCTAACAGTGATGGGAAGACTCTGGGGCTCTTGAAAGACAATTTGCATAAATCCAGTGTTTCTGAAAGCACAGTTATTTAAAATATTAATGTTATTCAGCAGCATAGTAACTGGAGAGCAAAAGGGTAAAAATAACCCACAAAAACATGTTTCGTGTGTTCAGGGTCGTGTTCTCCTGTAGGATTTGTTGCCATAAATTTCTGGGCCACAAAACAGACTGTATTTTGCAAGGAAGGCTGCAAGTTACCAAGAGAGTTAATTGGTTTATACTGTTTTAATAAGACCTCCTGGGAAACAGATTTAATAGTGGAGTGCCAGTGTCACATAATAAAATGCGGTTTATAGAGGATATTACGACGACGTAAGATACAGTGTGTCTAACTGGAAAGTATTTGCTGAACTTTCAGGGAAAAATACCTAAATCTATTATGTTGGAAGCCTGGAAATGAGGCTATGTGGCTGCAGTAGTTAAAATGAAAACAAGCTAGCAATTTAGGTGAAAACCGTCTGCCACGAGGGAATCAAGAGTGTTATCGTGGGAAGGTCACACCGAGACCTTGCTTTTAGAGAGGGAAATAAAAGGACCCAATGTACGGTTTGCTACAAGCACTCATCAAACCAACCTCTCTCCCCTTTTCCCTTCGCAACCACAAGGTTTCCTGCAGGGAAGGTGTAAGGCAAGTAATGTCACAGGGAACTTACAAACCTGAACTTGGACCCCGTGGTGTGGGGTCTGTGACTGAGGTGGAACAGCAGAGTTACCACATTTTTTGCCTGTAGGTTGCGAGGTGGAAATCCTTGGAGTCAGACCAAGTTATTGCCGCGAGTACTTCAGCGTCCCAACAGACAAAAACTTTGCGGATGCCATCAGCGATGCTCTCGAGTCTTTGCGGTACGTCACTGCATTTCTGTGGTGTGGGGTTTCCTCTCTCAAGCATGAGCATTTGGGTTCACTGTCAGCTTTGCTGTAGCGTAATTTTCAGGATTGGCTCCCAGGTAGGGAGATGGAGGCTGAGACTGGTTTATAATACTGTCATAGAAACATGACCATTACAGAGATATGCCCTTACATTAAGAAGATTGGAAGGAAAGATGTGCTCCTCTTTCCATGTGTAGGTTACAACATAGAGGAGACATCCTGACTTACTGTTTTTGATTTGCTGTTTCAAACAACTTCAAGATCAGTCTGTGAGTATCTGTTCACTGCAAGAGCAGACTTCCAAATGCTTGGATTTAGAGAGAACTGGTAATTTGGAAATTCAGAAATTCAGCTCCTGTCATTTGTTTACAAGACCGATGCTTTGGCTCCTTCTGCACTTCAGAACATCTCAGGCAAAATGATTTTGTATCAGGCATTCATTTTGTGCAAATATGACAATAGGATAGGGTAGGGTAGGGTAGGGTAGGGTAGGGTAGAATAGTTCAGTTGGAAGTGACCCACAACAGTCATCTAGTCCAACTGGTGGGAATGATGGGAATATATCTCTCAACCAGCTCCTAGGAAAAACGTATGCTCCACCTCCAGCTTTCCAGTTCCACCATCTCTCATCCAAATGTTAACAAGGGACAATTCCATGCACCCTGTAAATTCAGGGAAGATTACATAGCCTCATGCGGACCCAATGCCTTCCCTTAGCTATAACTCAGCTTGTTCTTTTAAAACGTCATTGGTTCCATAATTCATCCACTCCTAGGATGCACTTCTAATATGTTGCTTGCAAACTGCCATAGTGATTTGAATCTGAAGAGCTTCATATTCAAATGCTTGTCCTTGAAATAAAGGCTCCAAAATTATGAGCGCACTGCTGGAGACGTTGCTCTCAGTTGCGCACTGGGTCCTGCTGCACAGATGCTCCTAACGACTCTCCCAGTGTCATCTACAGCACAGGTCTTAGAGCGAAGCTGCCTCCGAACACGTGAGACATTTGATTCTGAAATGATGTAGCTTATATTTTAAGAAAGCTATCTGCACGTGAGAGGAGGAGTTCATATGTGCCATAGGAGGCTTTCTGGAGCTTCTGCAACACTTCTAATGGAGTGAATAGAGGAGGGAAAGGAAAACTGAATACAGACACCAGCTCTGACTTCTGGTGGAATCCCAGAATTACCATGGAAAGCTTTTTGGTCGGGTATCATTTGGGGATGGGTCAGGACATGCTTGAAGTTCCCTGTCTGGTTCCTATGAAGCAAGGTGCATAAGGCTGCTCAGGATGAGTTGCAGCTTTGTAATTGTGAACATGATTAAAAGCGAGGCACAACCTGTTAAAAGTTCCAGGCCTTCAACCTGCTCTTTTGGGTACCTCAAGCCCGTTGAAAAGGTTTCAATAGCTAGTTCACCCCGAGTCACAAGGCTGCTTGCTGCTGCCTTCAGTTGAAGAGAAGAAAAGGGCAGGAACACAGGAGTGTTGATGAGGCAGCTCACAAGAGGTGAAAGCTGGTGATTTCAAGAGAAGAGTGAATCCCTGCCACACAATGTCTGCCATAAACACCAGCTATAGCCTTCTGAGGAGCCCAAATCCGACAGATTGTGCTGGAGTCGCGGGAGGTCCCATCTCTGATGTCCATTTACACAGCATCCCCTCTTGAATTTCTGCCTGGGTTCCTTTCCTTTAAACTAAGTGTCCTGTCTGCAGCAAGGTAGGAAAGAGGAAAAATTAACAATCATCGATAAAATTAATGATGAGTTGTGGGCGTAAATACTGCAGCAGTAAGAAAGGAGGGTAGAGAACGAACAGTGAAAAAAACATCTAAGTTTTCCTTATCCTTTCTCTCAGTTGTTTTTCCCATCAGGGAAAAAACCTTTAAAATTTATCAAAGAATTTTTAGTGCTGCTGGGCCAGCCCATAAGAAGCAAAATCTCTGAAGTGCCTTTATTGTAGGTGTATTCATTTGGCAGGAGTAGGCATCCTGGGTAGAAGAGTCTTGAGCTGCCTTTTGTTGTCATCTGCACCTTTTGCAAGACCTTCTGGCTCTTGATGCTGTTCAAAGGCTGGCAAATCCAGTGTGTTTCCTTTCCACACCCCAACTAATTGACAAAGCCTATTAGGCTGAGGCTGGTGCTAGCTTTATGTGGGAAAACAGCCTGTGGCGAGGGCAGTCTGTGGCCTGGAGCAGTACCTTGCTCAGTTGCCCTAATGGCAGGTATTAGTGGTTAATGAACTGCACTTATGCTCCCACCATTAGCAAACCTTACAGGGGCTTCAGGGTAGAGAGTGTAAGCCCTTTGCTGTGGCATGGTGGCCTAGGGGTTAACTTGAGTTTGGGCATGGGAATGTCCTCACCCATCTTAACTTTGCCGGGGTAGAAGGGAGTTTTATCAACGCCCTCTGGAAGGGCAGGGGTACCTAACTCATCAGGGAGCCACTAAGCTCCTCTTGCAACCAAAGGAAACCACCCTTCAGGAATATTCTCCAGGCTTTTCAAACAGGTGCTTTGAGACCATTATTTAAACCAAAAATATTCAAAACTAAGTCAAGTACCCCTTTTTGGCAAGTAAAACTAAAACCTCCTTTATGTCTTTTCCACAAGTATAATTTAAGGGCTGTTGTAATATACCCACCTTCCTGGACAAGTTGCATGAAGATTGCGCCGTACTTGCAAAGTGCGCTGATAAAATATAAAAACCCTTTTGGTATTGCCATTGATGATGTCCAGCTTTCTTCAGCAAACTTTCCTTAGCCATTTCTTTTCAAAATTACTGGTGATGGGAGAAGACAGGACCAACACACAGAAGAAAGACAGATTACTTCTCCCATGCAAGCCACGATCACAGATGCCCAGTTTTTGTAGGAAAACAGGCAAAAAATGGAAACAAAGTGAAACTCAATCTTATAAGCTCTGCACGTGCTGTACCCAGTCCTGCAAACTCCTAAGCATGCCGCGTAACTGGAGCTTGTCCCACTGAAGCCATGTGCAAAGCTGAACATCCATCCTCACAGCACTGAGCCCTCATTGAGAAATCTCACCGCAGCCTAAATAAGACCACTTGTCTTATGCAATAAACCTCTTTCGTAGCTTCTATCTTGATCAAAATGATCATTTAGTTACACCTGAGAAGACACAAAGCAGTCCAAGTAGCTAATTAATACAGGCACTGCAGCAGAAGAAAACTGTTTCAATAGGTTCAATGATTGTGTATGCAATACAGAAATTACAGGGTTAAATTTTAGAAATTAATTTATGCCTGATATGGATGGAAGGTAATGCTTAAAATTAAACTGGGGGGAGGGAAGGGCTGCTTTGTTTGAATGATCTTAAAATCACGAAAAGTGAGAAAGAACACTGTTCTGCAGGGCTAGCGGTGGAGTAATTCCCACCACAGCAGAGACCTCCAGCTTCCTACAGGACTGCTCCTCTGAGGCCCTCCACAAACTTACAAATGCAAATCACAGACCCTAATTCATTCAGTCAGTCCTGCACCTCTGACTTTTTCCCTTCTATCTCACTCATTACACCAGACTACTCACGTGTCTTTAATCAGAGAAGCTGGACCTGTCAGGACATCACACGAAGTCTTTTTGTAGGGATCTTGATCTGGATGAGGGCATGTATTATGGATGGCACACCCTGTCATATATTAAGCACCGTAGGAAAAGACTGGGTTTGAACTTCATGAGCATAGATTTGCGATTTTATCCACATGACTACTCTCAGGGAGCTTTACAGTGAACTGTAAAGTGGTCATGAAAATGTAATTAAGCACTGATGTATGCGCAATCCCCACTAATTAGAGTGAGGGCATTCAGTGCAGGAATGTGTGATTAGTTGCAACTCTGAGATTACCTTACTTTCCCTTTGGTCATATTCCTGAATAAAAACCCCGTCTAAAATCTCACCCCAATTCATACCACTCCGGATTTTGCAAGGTCGTGAAAGAGCCAGTCCTGAGTTGACCTTGGTGGTTTGGAAGACCTCACACAGGAGAAAGCCAGAAGTGCCAAACTTTAATTAAAGGACATTTAACTGGTAATTCCCACAATCCTTTTAATAAGGTCATTCAGCACAGAAATTAGTATTTCTTCTGGGTCTTTCTTTCTCCCTAAAGGAAAAGCCACCTTCCTAATTCCAAGAGGTAGCAGAGGGCTGCCAGGCCAGCCTGTGCTTGCACATGGCTGTCTCTACCTGGCACCTCCAATGGGAGTCTCAAGCAAACTCAGGAGGCTCCGGGTGGGAATAACGAGCCCAGCCGTGTGACAGCAGGTAGGAAATCACAGGCTGGAGGTTGAAAATGGGGTTTTGTGGCTCTGTGTGCCGGTGAGGACAATAATGCCAGCAGCCGGGAGGTCTTCATGTGCGTCAGCCTCTCACTCCTTCCCCTCCCTCCCACCTCCAGCAACGGCAGTGCCGAGATGGCTGCGGTGTACTATGAGCGCATTGACGTGGAAGGCCACCACTACGGCCCTTCATCCCAGCAGCGGAAGAACGCATTGAAGGAGGTGGACAAAGCCTTGACCAACATGCTCTCGCTCATCAAGGTGAGTGGTGTCCAAAAACCCATCTCCTGGATGCATTTGGAAAAGACTTTTAAAACTATTCTTTGTGGCACTGCCGAGAGCCTATTTAATGCCTGTTAATTGAATGCGTTGGCTGTAAACTTTTATTTCCTGAGAAACAGAGGCTACCGAGATCATGTGGAAGTCAAGGCATCATTCCTCTGATTTTTATTTTTGTTGATGGCATTATAATCCTCCTAGTGGATTATTACACCGATAGCCCCGGGAAGCCATAAACCAATATACATGTTGCTCTGTTTATAACTTGTGCTGCCGGCTGGGATTTATAGTAAGGGAATGAATCAAAAGCGCTCGCTTCCTAAGGTTTGTGGAATCAGACAATTAACTTTTATAGTGGTTTTTATGGCACCACTCAGAACTCTGTACTTTAAACTTAGCTTTAAAAAACATTATCTGAATGATCTTGCAGCAAGAAAAGGAGGATGCCAAGCTTCTGGGCAAATGTCAATTCTATGGATATTTCTGAAAATGATAAATGCACGTTAGAATTTTTCTTGTGTTTCAATGAGAAGAGGAAAATATATTTCCAGCTTCACTAAATTATAAAAGCTCTAATGTTAAGTGGTTGTGTTTGGGAGGAGCAGAGGAAACACCCCTGCCACAGGTGGTACCATGTCAAAGTTGCTCTTCCCCAGGCGTTTTGGTCTCCAGATGAGAACAGTGGGATAAAATCCTGTCTAAGACCGACTGGGACAACTGGTTTGTGGTACTGGGATGTAGCGTGCGGTTATTTAGCGGGGGGGTGGATTTATTTTGGCAAATCTCTCTTTGGCGCTAACCTCTTAGACTCTTCCAGGGCAGCAAGTGGACATCCACCATCATGGGCGGTGGCAAAGCACACCGCAGGGCATTTGTGGCCATGCTCCTTCTGGCCAACCTCCAGTAAATCAGTGAAGGTCTAACGGTTTTTAAAATTTGCCAGTGGGCACGGACGGTGTGAAACGCTTACCCGGCCGTAACATCTGTCATGCACTCGCTTCACAGAGCAAGGGCCTTCAGCATGACCTCAATGTCATCCTCTTCTCCGATCATGGGATGACAGACATCTCTTGGGCGGACAAAGTGATTGAGCTGAAAAACTATATCAATATGAGTGATACCATACAAATGAAAGACCGAGGTCCTGTTGTGAGCCTCTGGCCAGCTCCTGAGAAGCACGCAGAGGTAAGTACAGCTTATTCGTATTTATTTAGTCTTACGTTCCCTTGTTTTTTATGACAATTGTGTCTTTTGTTTGCTTGTAACATCCAAATCCCACTCTCAGAGATGTGTGTAAAAATCAGCCTGAAGCTCTTACCAGGAGTCAGACTTGGATCCTGTGACACTCTTGTGATGCTGGTTTCACATAATCACATAATCACATAATCACCAAGGTTGGAAAGGACCTTCAAGATCATCAAGTCCAACCATTAATCCAGCGCCACCGTGTCCCCTAAACCATGTCCTGAAGCGCCACATCCACATGTTTTTTGAACACTTCCAGAGAAGTGTTTCTGAAGGAAAGTCATGCCAGGCAAATTAATAAACATGATCTTTCACTGATATTTGACACAGATATGTGCTTTCAAACCCCACCACTATGTGCTCCTGATACATAGCTGAAGGATTTTAGTTCAAAATCCATTTTTAGGATTTTATATATATATTAGTCAATTTATTGACACTCTAGCTGGGATTTTCAAATGATCTGGAGGAGGTCAGGCATTCATATTCCAGTAAACTCCCATAGAGCTTGAGGAATTAACTCCATCAGACCAGAAGTATAAAAAATAAATTTCTTACAATATTCTCTTTTGAAGAATTTTGATGAATAAGTATGTTGGATTGAATCAACCACAAAAGCCCAAGGCTAGAACTGCAGGATTTTGACTGACAAATTAAAACAATACAGAAAAAAAAAAAGGAAACCACTTGAAAAGTATGCAGCATCTGTAACTAATAGACTAGTACATCACAGTTTAACCAGAAACCAATGCTTGAGAAGTCATTATTGCTGTCCTCAGAACATACATGTGTACAAAATGGGCAGTCCATACTCCAGGTGAAATATTTTGTTTTCTATATAAAATTTTAGCCAGTTCCAGTATAGTGTAGCTTGCGCATTTTTTTGAAGCGAGTATTTGCTAATTTTTGTGCCCAAACAGGCTCTCTAGGAATTGTATAGCTGTGATATTGTGAACATTTCAAATTAGTGACAGAATTGAAGGTTGTCTTAGAGGCATGCATAAGCAATTTGCTCAAAGTTCCTGCAGGGGATCACAGCGTTTATATATGCTCTCCTCAGCCTTAACTCATAGATCCCTATTTTTGTAGGTCAGACCTTCAAACAAGGGCAAGTATAAGGTGCGACTTCAGGCAGACATGGGGTTTCATCCAAGAAAGCTCTTAAGCACATGTTTCTCTTTCATTGAACAGCCTAATATCCCTAAGGAGAATAGAATACCGTGCCTCACACCATGGCTTTGTTTTCTATCTTCATTTATTTTTCGGACTTCTTACTGGAGTAAGAATTAACTTAAATTTAAGAACTTATTTCATTTTTTTAAGTGAAATAAAGTTGATTTTCTGTTTCCTAATAGCCAGATTCCTCTATTGTTAATTCACTTTAAAGAGTCATATTTAGGAATTAGATCATAACATAGTGGTTATGACCTTTAAGAGTTATCCCATTTTGAAGCACCAGAAGTACTGGTGAACCACCAGGACCACTCTCTAGTCCAGGTCATGGCGGAAGGGTCTGGCTGAGTCGCACCATCAGACCCTGGTGTCGTCCTTATGGCAACTGCCAATCAGTGGAAATCTCTTGCACACATATACACACAAGGGAGACTTAGCTAAAAGGCTAGTGAAGGACCTTTCATTCTTTGCAGAATTGAGCTATTTATTCCTAAAGATTATTTAAATTTAAGCAAAAGAGCGAGATATATACTCTGGGGACTCCCAATAGCTGCCTTCTTTATGGCATATGAACATCTTCTTTAGGCATTTAAAATATTTTTCTGAATAATTTGTGGTTTAACCACATTTGTGTGATTATATTCCAGACAGCATGATAGTAGTAGTAGTAGTAGTAGTAGTAGTAGTAGTAGTAGTAGTAGTGTTTTTTATTTTTATTTTTATTTTATTAAATTGATAAACCACTTGTACGGCATTGTGCAGCTTCAAGGCCGTAGGCGTTGGCTGATTAATCTCACAGATTAATGAAGCAGATAACTAAGCACTATCAATCCCTTTTGTTAGGGGTTGACTGGTTAAGTGTAACAAACACAGGTGAGGTGACATTAATTGTTCACTCAAGAGCGCAAAGAGGGAATGAGTGGCAGAGGCCAAAGGCAATATCCCTTTTCCGCATCAGTACCCAGTCCACATGGTGCCTTTGAGCATCTTTCACCACTCAGCTTACCGTCTCCTGCGATGGGTTGGTTTCTGCTGGCCTCTCTCTTGACGTACCACATGCATACCTTTGTGAGTGCATCTATTATAAATATACATAACACATTAATTCATGCATTCCCATGTGTTTGTGATCAAAGTTTTCAGAACCTCCTAAACCACAGAAGCAGGTTTTGCACAACCGTCATCTTTGGACATGCGAAGTCCCACTTTGGATGTGCCGATGATTACCCATTAAGGGGATTAGTCATTTTACAAAGTCAGGTGTTTCCACGTACCCGCAGGTGCGTATATGCTCTTTACAGCCATACGGTATCCTAACGTTTGTTTTCTCTGCAGATACATAAAAAATTGAAAGCTGTGGAACACATGGACGTTTATAACATACAAGATATTCCAGACAGGTTTTTCTACAAAAAAGGAAAATTTGTGTCTCCTCTAACTCTTGTGGCTGAGAAAGGATGGTTCATAGTAGAGGTAAAGTATAGAAGCAAAACACTTAGACATCCATGTGAAAAGGCGCAATATATGAAAACAGTAAGAAAAATGTACAGTTCTATGCTTGTGTTCAAGTATTATATCATTTACTTGGGCTGACTACAATGTTAACGTCAACTGTTGCTCTGTGCTTAAAAGAGCCTAAAGGCATGGCAGCTATGCTGAAGGTAGACAAAGTTAAATAGTCAAGATGGTCCTTTTTTCTGTGTCATCATAAAGCAGGAGGATTTTTTTGTATTTCTCATTCCAGTTCTGTTGCTTTACTCCTCTTCCCCCTGCCCATCCACCTGGATCTCAGACACAAGAAGAGTGTTTCCATTTCAAGACCTTTCTATGTCTCCATGCAGCACTACTTTGTGGCAACTTTTCATTCTGCCTGGCTTCCCACCCACCAGACTCTGTCCTAAAAATGCCCCGTTTCTCCCAAGCCCTCCAGTCTCAAAAGGGTCAGACTGGGGGTTTACTCCCAGAGATACCCACTGCAAATCTCAGAGCTTGTTAAGCAGAGGATTGATTAGATTTGCACCTGAAGAGATTTTTCATACCAACTTATTTTGTTCCTATAAAATAATAATAAAGAATAGTTTTATCTAGAT
>NW_010520912.1:0-1711 GCF_000687285.1 Phaethon lepturus
TCTGGCTCTCTCTGCCTCATTCCATGTCCCTGATGTCCAAAGTCTTCCTCCTCGGCCCTGTCGCACGTCGCAAATCTGTTTCTTCCTCTGTCTCTCTTTATCTTGCTCCCTGTTGCTGTTTTGCAATTTCATCCTTCTCAGCCCTGAGCCACGCTGCAGTTTCATTTCTTTCGCCAGCTTGCCATGTTTGGCTCCCGGCCAGGATCTCTTATATCCTCTCTCTGTGTCTTGTAGCCCATCGCTGTTTTATTCTTTCTCTCTGTCCAGCTCCCTGTCTCTGTCTTTACTTACTCTTTTAAATTCCTCCCTCTCTGCCCTACAGCCTGTTGCTATTTTTCCGTTCTCCACCCCGTGTCTTTAATCACTCCTTCTCTGCTGTGTAGCCTTTCTCTGTCCCTTTTCTTTAATTGCTCCCTCTCTGCCCCGTAGCCTGTCACAGTGGGATATTTCCCTTCTCCGTCCATCGCTCTCTGTCCGGCTCCCTGTCCCTACCTTTTAATTGTAGGCCCCGCCATGGTCCCACCCACCTTTTCCCTCGGTGTCTGGCCACCAACGCGGCTCGTACAGAGGGACCCCAACAGCTTCTAGGCACAGGGGAGGGGGTTGCGTGTCCTCATCCCAGGGCGGGCGATGTCTGGCTGCTCCAGAGGCCCCAGCTGGCAGCAGGGGCTGGAGAACCAGCCCGTGGGGAGGGGAGACGCGGCTCCCTCCATCACGCCTCTGGAAGTGAAGCATCCCAGGCGGGGACGCCAACGAGAATCGTGGTGTGTCCGCTCGCCGTGAAGAGGATTAAACACCTGCACGGGGTCCGGAGGTGACCCCGTCACCCGAGCAGCACTGCTGCAGCTCCAGCAGACAGGACTGCCTTGGTTCTCCTGAGGATCTCAAGGGGTGAGACCTTTCAGCTTGAAAAATCCATGGTTTGGTGGGAAAGAGGGGAAGGGAGGGGGTGTGCCCACAGGTCTCCGGGCACAACGTCACCTGCCAGGGGACACCCGGCTGTCCTCCAGGACTCGAATAGCCCGGCTGGGAGGTGCCACCTCCCACCCCTTGCCATCGGCCCACGGCCTCATCACGCAGCGCACGCAGCTCGGAGGGTCTCCTGGGGTGGCGCAGGGCCTCTCCGTGGCTCTCAGAAAGTTTCACGTTGCATTTTAAGACTAATCCTGAAAAATGCAACGGTGCACCCAGAAGCACGAGGGGGTTGCCTGGGCTAGCCGGGCCACCAGAGGAACCCCGTGGCCTCTTGTGTTTCCTTCTCAGGGTGTAAGGCGAGGACTCGCCTCTAACTCCACAGGTCCTCTGTGGAGGTATCTCCACCTGAGCTGGTTCCTCAGACCTTCAGAGAGCTGGAGAAGATCCGGGCCAAGGAGCCCGAGGCACAAAACATCTCCAAGATACAGGTGGCCACTTGTAGGGTCTCATGCTCCGACCTGCCCCTTGGTGACTACCCAGAGGGCCCAGGTGACCAGCTTAAAAGCAGACCCGGCGCACGGAACAAGCCCCTAGTCTGATGGCCTCATCACAGGTATCCCCGGTGTCAGCCACAGCTTCTGGTCCAGCTCTCTGGGACTGGATTTGGTTGTCTAGGGCTCTGCCAGGTGTAGGACACCCTGAGAGCTTCTCAACGGTTGTCTCAGCTGGGTCCATCACCTTGGGACCCGTGAGACCAGCCCCATCTCAGCTCCGGTGGTTGGAAGGTGCCTTCACC
>NW_010520913.1:0-7743 GCF_000687285.1 Phaethon lepturus
CGAACCGGGGATGCGGGCTGAAATCGAACCGAGGATGCTGGCTGGGCTCAAACAAGCAAACAGCAAACGGAGGATGTTGGCTAGGACCAAAGCAAAGACACGGGCTAAAAGCAAAGCTCAGAGACTCTCCATGTTGATCCAGCTTTTAAAAGACGTTTTTACCCCTCCCCTGGCCGCCAGCAGCCCGGCGAGGCTCGGCGCTGCTCCGCAGCCCCTCTGCTGAGGGGTCGGAGGGGTTTTTGTTAACCTGACTGAACTAGCTGCGACAAACAGAGACGCTTTCTGGCACAGTCTGGAGCCCGCAAGGTCCGTCCCGCTCCTGGCTCCCGAGCCGAGGGCAGCCTCGGGCTGCCTGCACCCCGCTGCCTGCGCCGCGCAGGCATGCCTGCACGTGGGTGCAACTCCCCGAAGCCCCACGGGCTATTTCTTACCGTGGGATTGTTGGGTTTTGTCCGCAAAAATCATTTGCTGCCGCCGTTGAACTCATTGCACAGCCTCGGAGCACAAATTCGGTGATATTTTGGTCAAAAGGTGTTTTTTACACTAAATTTCTTGCAAAACACACTGCTCATGATTTCTACACCAGGCACGGGGCTTGGCTGCTGAACAGTGAGGCTGCTTTGCAAGGGATATTCAGCTTTTATCAAAGGCTTCCAGCAACCCCAAATCTGTCCCAACAGCTAATTATCCTCAGTGACCCCCCGAAAAATCTGTACTTAGTTCCCAAGCTCATAAGCAAACCTCAAGATTTGGGGTTTTTGGGGGGTTTGGAGACTTCCTGACACCTGTTTGCATTGATAAATCAGCTGTCCCCAGTGCAGAGTAATTAATTCCGGCCATGTACTTTATCCACCCCCCAAAAAAAATATTCCTGATGATTTGAAATTCAGTCACTGCTTTGTTTCTTCTATAGTAAAAAAAAAAAAGGGAGATTTTTCCCAGAAACATCTGATTTTTTGTCACCTCCTCGGCACACCTGAGCTAGATGTAACCCCCAGAAGTAACTCCGGAACAGAGAAAACTGCAAAAGATGGTGTTTCCCCTGCAAATTTAATAGCGATGCAACAGGTGGAGGCAAAAAACAGTCCCCAACCACACACCCCAATTACACCCGGCTTCCAAACGGGACAGCAAATAATTCCTCCGCTGCGCTTTGAAGCCAAAAAAAAAAAAAATGCTTTACAACATTTTTCTGCCCCGGGATGAAGGTAAATTAAGCCTTGTGTGTCGCTAAAGCCCCGTGCAATGTTGCATCCTTAAAAAAAAAAAAAATTGCAAAATGATTTTATAACTATTTTAATAAGGATGCAGCTCTGGTACCCTGAGATGAGATGCTCTGCTACCACCCTGGGCCTTTTTTTTTTTTTTTAACACATTTGAGTGCCATAACGTCGCGATCCAGAGCCGGGGAGGTTTGGACGCGCGGTTATACGAGTTCTGTGCTTAATGACAGGAGCCTAATTAAGGTTGGGGAGCACCGGCTTCATCAGGAGACTCTGCGTCAAGGCTGCCCTGGGTTTTGTCGGAGGCAGGAATCCCTGGCCGTCTGGTCGCTCGTCCCAGCAAGGTCACGTCTGCAATAATTAAGTATTTTGGCTCATCAGGTTGCACCATCCTTGCACCACCAGGGCCGCTTTTTCTCTGTGCCGAAATAATCCCGGATAATCCCCCGAATTATTCCACCAACCGAGCTGGTGCTCACGTTCCCAGGGAAGGAAAAGCAGGTGGAAAAACACGGATGCTCTTAAATTCCTTGGAAGTAAGGAGGGATGAAAGCTTGGGGGGGTGCAACCCCCAAGCACGGACGCTAAATAGGATGAGGATGAGGATGCTTGCAAAATGAGGACGAAGGCAACGGCGCGCATCCGTCCCGGCCAGTCACCGGATGGCGAGGAGCCCCGAAAGGACAAGGCGAAAATTAGCAAGAGCCATCAACTTAACGAAGTGGAGGTCTGGTGTGGTCCCAGCGCCGGGTTAATGGAGCTCTGCAGCAGCAGCTGGCGCCCGCCTGCAGGAAAAACGCAGGATTTTGCCCCAAATCAGACGCTAAAACACGCTTTTCGCGTGAGGCGAGGACGCAAACAGTCGCAAGCCGTCGCGGCCGGCTGCCGGTCGTTGCTCGTCCCCCTCCCGGGGACACGAACTCCTGCAAAATCGATTTAACGGGCGGCTTTGGGCGGGAGGGGGGGTTGAATTTGCGCCACGTCTCGGATGCTTCGGCATCGTCCGGCGCAGGCTGCCACCGCTGCCATTGCCCCAAAATTTGCCATCCCAGTTTTAGAGGATTTTCTGCTTCCTAAACCTAAAATTGCAGCTCTGGACGGTTAAATTAAACCTAAGGTCCCTCCCATCGTACGTCACCCCAATTTCGCAAAGCTGTTCGATACCTATATGCATTTGCATGCCTAAAAAATGCCATTTTCATAGGACAAATCCCACCGCGCACACCTGGCTGGAAAATAAAGCTTGAAGGTCAGTTAGTTCCTTAAAAAGATAAAATTTGCAGGGCTTTTTTAAATGCATTTTATCCCTTTTTATCGCTTAGAGGGAATAAGGGTGAGCAGCCCCTTTCTCACGGCTCCCTGAAGAATGCACAGTTCAATATTTCCATTATTATGCGGAAAGAAAAATACGTTTACAATGAAAAACCCTTGTCCCTATGGCAAAAATTACTATTTTAATATTTTTGGAATGGGGCACAGGCAGTTTTTGGGGGAGACACCCGAGAGGCGCAAAACGGAGCCGAAGGAAACCGCGGGACGCAACGATGGGCGAAGGACGCGGTGCCGGCCAAGCAGCGTTCAGAGGCATTTTAAATAAAAAGAGGGATTTTCCTGCGACATGGCAAGATCCGCTCCCCCAGTCTGGGGGGCAAATCCATATCCCAGCAGTTTTAACACCCAGAAGAGCTGAAGCTCTCCGGCGCGATGACTACGCGAAGGGCGGCGTTCCGGCGCCGTACGGACCGGTGGGAGCCCCCGCGATGCCCCTCCTGCCCAGGCGCTGACCCCCAGTGAACCTGCCACCCCCCGCAACAACCATCCCCCCCTCCCCTTTTCATCTTACAAAATATATATATGTCTTCATCCTTCATCTGGATTATTGTACATCTATATATTAGAGATACGTACGTCTTCAACAACGTTATCCAATTACGTCCGTCCAAAATGTATTATGTGATTATTATGCATATATTAGATATAGAGAGAGATAGATATAAGCTATATATGTCTTCAACCCCATTATCTAATGAAACCCATCCAATAGATATATTTTTTGATTATTTTATGTATTACATGGATATAATTGGATAATGGGGATGAAGACATGTATGCCTCTACATATAACCATCCTACATATATATATAGAGAGAGGATGTTATGGGGGGAGAGAATAATATATAGAGGGGACATTAAAAAATACATGTATAATATACATTGGATTGATATGTTGGATATATACGACTATATCTATTCAATTGATATATTATATGGCTATAATATATCCAGTGGACACATATCCAGTGCACGGATATGGTGTAATATATCCAATATATCCAATATACACATCCAATATAAAAGATCCAATGGATGGAGGTACTGTAATATATCCAATATATACCTAATATATCTACCCGACCTTCTGCAAGCATTAACCCTTTCTGCTGCCACGTTTCCTCTCCTTTATCAAACTGATGCATTTTCTTTAAAAAACAAACAAACAAACAAAATTCCCAAGTCTTTGGCTTCTGCCCCTCCAGCGCGATGGTGATAATTCAGATTTTTCTATGATTGCTATGATTAGAGTATTTTCCCCTTCATTTTGGGGTGCCCCCTTCACGTTGCTTCCAAAACTCGTTCTTTTTTGCAGGTTTAGCAGGCATGATGCTTATGAAAGCAATACGGCTCCTTCAACCCAGTGTTCCCCATTTTGAGACACCCACCCAAATACCTGCTCATCCCAGCGCTGAGCCTGGCTCTGAGCATTTCACTAACGGGGAATTCTGCTTTTTCAAAGAGTTTTCCGTGAATTTCCAGCTGAGTTGTAACTTGCGGTGAAGCCCCGATCCCGAGCGAACGACGTCGGTGTTGGCCATCACACGATGGCCAAGGGTTCGACGTTGCCTTTTTTTGCAAAAAAAATGAAGTCCTGCTGGGAATTGATTCATTGTTTGCCAAAAAAAAAAAATCCCTGAGCCGTGGCACCCGACCCAGCCCGGGATCGGATGGATCCCGGCTCCGTCCCAGCACCTGGGCCCCATCCACGCCCGGCGAAAGACGGGAAAACGCAGAGGCAGGATGGGGAAAATGGGGAAAAAACTTCAAAAAAAGCTTTCACGAATAAAAGTGACGCTGAAATATCATCTGCTTGAGGGGCAAAAACAACACCCAGCGAGCCTTCAAATTGCAACCAGAACGATTTCAACCTTTGCCTCTACCCCGGGCTGCTGGGCCGATGCGTTCGGTAGCAGAGAAGGGTATTTTATAGCAATAATAGATTATATAGTAATATATCAAGCAATATGATTATTGCTAAGAAACAATCTATGCTGTATAATAGATAGAAACATAATCGTTATTAGCAATACATTATATCACTATGTCAAGCATTATATATCAATACCAGGTATTGCTTATATCAAGCATAAATTATATATATTTATGATACAGAATTATGTAATGTGGTTAGTTATTTGTAAATGCACTCATATATTATATTAATATATTGTTATATTATGTATTATATTGCTATGTATGGCATATTTCTAGAATATATATTATATTTATAGCACTAAATATAGTATATCACTCTATATATAGCCAAAAAAAAGCCAGTTTTTGCAAGCCAGCAGGAAATTGGAGAAAAATAGTTTTAAAAATACCCCCAAACCCAAAAAAGTTCAAGGCCGGAGATGGGGACAACACACACACATCTTGGCGATGCCGCAAACGGAACGGTCCCCAACACCAAAAACACACCGCAAACCCTTTTATAGCAGGGAAAGTTGAAAGTTATCCCGATAAAATAAAAGTAGTTGTTTAAATATCTTTTTTTTCTCTTTTTTTTTCCCCCTTTTTTTTTTTTTTTGCCCACAGAGCTGGAGCTGGGAATCCATTAGCCTTTAATGAAGTGAAACCCTCATCTTGCCGGAGCCACCTCATTTAGCGCAATTGTTTCGCAGCCATTACGGAAAGACAATTACAAGGAAGCGGCGAGAGTAATTGGAAATGCTGGCGGGAGTTGGGCGAAATGATAATAAATAAAAATATTCCCCCTAATAAGCTTGCCAGGAGGGGGGTGGGCTGGAGAAAATCAACATAATTAGAACTGAACCTCGGTGAGGAAAAACAGACAGCGGGGTGGCGAGCGCTCGGCGCGGAGAAGAAGGGGAAAAAGTGGAGAAAACTTCATTTTTTTGCCGCAAAAACAGCAGGAAAAAATACTTTTCCCACCTGTACGAAGCCACCGGGAACAAAAAGTTGCTGGAGAGGGGGATGCTGATGCGTCTCCTCCACCGCCCGCCCCAGGGAGGGTTCGCTCCTCCGTCACCTGGGCTGAACTTAAAGCCAAAAAAACTGTAAAAAGAAGACGGTTCCGCTCGTGGGACGGCGTGGAGGAGCATCGTCAGGCGCCATGAATTCCTTCACAACAGAGGTGGTGTTTTTTGCACACAAAATGCAATTATTTTAGCAAAACCTGCGTTATTTTAGTGGTACTTAAGTACAAAAAAGCGTTACGGACGGGGGCTTGGGGAGTATTTTGCTTGGTGAAGGCAGGGAAAAGGGTTAAATCACGTTCCAAACACCGCGCCGGCAGCGTCGCCAGGTTCCCTCCTTGCTCCTAAACTCCTGCCTTTTTCCCCCAAAATAAGCCCCGTGTCCTGCACAAGCATCCAGGCTCCATCCCCACCCTCATCCTGCCCGATGCTGCTTTAGCAGCTCCTCCAAAGCAGCCTGCAGCAAAAAAAGTCCTATAAATCGGGCTTTTCCACCAAAAAAAGCCATCCAGGCAGGGGCTCGCAGCAAAACAAGGTCCTTCAAGCAGGGGTTTGCCCCCAAAGACGTCCTTAAAACGGGGCTTTGCACCCAAAAAAGTCCTTCAAGCAGGAGCTTGCAGCAAAAAAAGAGCTTTCAGCAGGGGGTTGCCGCTAAAAGAGTCCTTAAGACAGGGGTTTGCACCCAAAAAAGTCCTTCAAAAAGGGGTCTGCACCCAAAAAAGCACTTCAAACAGCAGTTTTGCACCAAAAAAGTCCTTCAAGCAAGGGTGTGCACCCAACACCGGCCTTTAAAAAGCGGTTTGCACCAAAAAAAGTCCTTCCAACAGGGGCTTTGCAGAAAAAAAAGCCCTTAAAACAGGCGATTTGCACCCAAAAGAGCCCCGCAAGCAGAAGTCTGCACCCAAAAAAAGTGCTTTAAAGAGGGTTTTGCACCCAAAAAGCCCCCCCGCACCTTTCCTCTCCGCTCCCATTCTCCATACACCCGATATTTGCCCCAAAATGCAGCTCTGGCAGCTGGTCCCAGCACTGTGGAGGGCTGGGTTCAGTCCCTACCCCATCGTATTTCCCCAAATATAGGCGAAATACCGCCCAGGGAATTACAGTTTTTATCATTTTGTTCCTACCTGTAGTCCCTGTGGGATAAGCCAACAATGCCGGGAGCATCCCAAGCCCTGACCAGGATACTCTCAAACATAAAACACGCCCCAAAAATAATGAAATACCCCAAATAAATAATAAAATTACCCCCAAAATAATAAAGTACCCCCCAAAAAACAGAATATGCCCCCCAAAATAAAATACCCCCCAAAATAATAAAATATCACAAATAAATAATAAAATATCTCCACAAAATAATAAAATACCCCAAATCTCAGCTCCAGCCCCCTGGAGCGAAGGCGACTTTCATTTAAAAACCACGCACGTTTTTTTGCTTGCCGTTTCTGAACTCCGTTAAGATCATTATCACAGAACGAGATCGCAGATAAAACATTTTTATTTTATTTTATTTTCCTTACAGTGGGATTTTTCAGCAGTGCATCCCCCCTCCCAGCTCCCATGGAAGTCAGCTCATGCGGAGAGTTAATGTTTCGTTAGTACATTTTTTTTTTCATTAGTATATATATTTTTATTTTAATTTTCCGTATTTCTCCTCAGCCACCAATTATTTCGCTCTCGAAGGGGTTATCGCAATCCTTCCCATAACTTTTTTAGACTTACTGCCTTCTGTAAGCCGCAGGTGATGCTCACGCCGCAATACCGCGTTATTAAATAATATTAAGTAATATTAAATATCATTACCTGCTATTAAATATTATTACATTCTATTAAATATTATTACATTCTATTAAATGTTATTAAATATCCTGCAAAGCTGCATGCACAAATATTCGGGAGCTGCAAAGGGCCTGGGCTACCCGGCTGGGATGTTGCGCTGGGTACCAGCGGGCAAAGCTCTTGCAAATTGGGGGATAACTGGGCTGTTTTGGAGCTTTTTAGTTCACGGATGGCAGAGGAGGGAAGAGGGAGGCGGCTGTGCTTGCTGGGAGCGTGCGTGGGAACGTGCGCGGCGGCGTGCAGGGAGCGCGCAGGGAGCGTGCAGGGAGCGTGCAGGGGAATGTGCATCGGAGGATGAATGCAAGCTTGAGGTGTGCAAGGGAGCGTGCAGGGAGCGTGCAGGGGAATGTGCATCGGAGGATGAATGCAAGCTTGAGGTGTGCAAGGGAGCGTGCAGGGAGCGTGCAGGG
>NW_010520913.1:7950-8579 GCF_000687285.1 Phaethon lepturus
TGCATCGGAGGATGAAGGGAGGCTAGGGGGGGGCAAGGGAGCGTGCAGGGAGCGTGCAGGGAGCAAGCAGGGGAACGTGCGTTGGACAATGGATGGGAGCTGGAGGTGTGCAAGGGAGCGTGCAGGGAGCGTGCAGGGCAACATGCATGGGAGGACGAACAGGAGCTGGAGGTGTGCAAGGGAGCGTGCAGGGAGCGTGCAGGGGAATGTGCATCGGAGGGTGAATGGGAGCTTGAGGAGTGCAAGGAAGGTGTGCACAGGAGCTGGGAGTGTGCATGGGAGCGTGCCAGGAAACGTGCCTGGGAGCTTACAAGAGCGTACATGGAGCGTGCACGGGAGATGGGAGCGTGCGCGAGAGCTCGAGGTGTGCAAGGGAGAGCGCGTGGGAGCTGGGAGCGGGTACGGGAGCGGGCAAAGGAGCGTGCATGGAGCGTGCACGGGGGCATGCATGGGAGCTGGGAGCGTGCGCGCGGGTGCCAAGGAAGGTGCCTGGGAGCACGCAAGAAGCACGCAGGGAGCGTGCGTGGGACTGTGCCCGGGAGCGAGCACGGCGGCACGCGGCAGGGAGCGCGCACGGAACGCGCACGGGAGACACTCCGAGCGCGTGACTGCAGTCAGAAACAACACGA
>NW_010520914.1:0-1864 GCF_000687285.1 Phaethon lepturus
GGTCCCCGCGCAGCAGCGCGTTGTGCTCGGACAAGCCGCGGCTCAGACGTCCCGGGGAGAAAGTGGGCAGGCCGGTTTGGAAACTGGTGAAGTGCACGGGCGAGGAGTTAGCGGTCTTGTAAGTGATGCTGGGGCGTGGGGTCAGTGGAGTCTGTGGGAGCTGCCTCCGACCCCGGCATGGGGTACTAGCACCAGATGTCGACAGCAAGGGGCTCCCATTAACTGAACCACTGCCCTACATAAAAATTGGAACAAAGCAAATCAAAAAATAAAAAAGGGAAACACCAGACAAACACAAAGGCAGGCAGGTATAAAACAGAAGGAGAAGCAACAGAAGGGAGAGACGAGTCACAAGAGGAAAGAAAAGCAAAAAAGAGAGAGTTTAGACAAGCACAGTTAGGGGAAGGAGGTTCTTGAGAAATAATTCAACACGAGATGTAGAGAGCTGGAGAACTAAAGTTCTGCGAGCGGTAAATAAGAACAGAAACGATCAGAGCATCGGTAGGACGCAAACTGGCAGACGGCTCCAACAGAAGGGGACACTGTCCGGAGGGAAGGCATCCACATCATACACAGGCTCGACATGCGCCTTACCTGAACCAGGCGGGAGCAGCTCAAAACCTACGTTGTTTTGGTTGTTTTTTTTGGGAAATACAATTTTGCTGAACAGCACTCTTTGCTTTGGGGCAGATTTTTGCAGAACTTCACCTGACGGTTGTGAATGCTGATGTTGGGGAGCATTTCTGTGGTCAAAATTGGATTACGTGGAAGAAGGATTTGGGGGGCAGACTACTTTTTTGTAGTTTGGGGGATGAAATGTATTTTGATTAAATATCCATTTTCCGAAAAAAAACCCCACAACAAGCTTTTTGGATGGGCTTTAACTTTAAGAAGACGGTTCCTTAAAGAAAAACATGTTCACCTTCTACTCTTCGATATTACACATTTGATTTTTGAGTGGTAGAAAAGCCTGGCAGCTTCCTGAGTTACTAATAGTGACATGTGGGAGTGAACTAAGCTACAGTAAGTTAAAAAATGCCATGAGTGAGAGGAACGGGCCCTTGTTTTGGCATTTCCATTTACATTCTCCCCGGGAATTACATGAATAGCCCTGTAAGCGTGTTTTAAAAATCCCTCAGCCTTTTGTGACCTAACATGTTGAGACCGGACCTTTAATTTTTAAAGAGAGGCTTTGCCTTCCTATAAAAACATCAGGTTGTTGCTTGTTGGGCTATCAATCAACATCGTTCTGCTCTGCCAGGGCTTTCCAGCACAGCTGTGAGGGCAAGCCTGGCCACGCTGGTGACCACCAGCCCAGCAGCTGAGTGTGGAGGCTGGTCGAAAAACCGTGAGTCTGGCCGTGGCTACCAGAAGGAGAGGGGCTGCGTTAGCTGGGGGTGCGGAGCAGCGTGGGCGTCCCTCACTGCAGGCCTGCTCTCCGCAAGCATTGGGGACCGATGCGGCATTTGCTGCTGGTGCTGCTGAGCCAACGACTCACGTCTTTCACAGCCTGGAAAGAGAGTCTTTGCCTTTCTTTTCTTCCATTTTCACCCTCCTCTTTCTCTGGCTTCCCCACATTTCAGCCTTACTCTCTGCTGCAGACCCATATTCCCATCCCAGGCACCTGCCCCCCGGCTGAGCTGCCTCCCATCACCTGCCTCCTCATGGTGATGGAGGAGATGGTGACCACCAGATCCTGAGGCTGAGCATCTCAAAAATTATAATACTTACAAAAGAAAGCAGAACTAAATTGTTTTGATAAGTATTAAGCTGCCTAAAATGTTTGTGCAAGATTTTCGAACTTCTTTTATCCAGGAGCAATTCAGGAAATGGACTTGATTGTTAAAAAAAAAAAAAAAAAAAA
>NW_010520914.1:1895-2946 GCF_000687285.1 Phaethon lepturus
CCTGCTGAAGCACTTTGAAAGTCCAAGAAGTTTCATCTCATTTAAAAAAACGTTTTTCCCAGATTCATCATGAAGTGGGATCTATATCTAACAATTCACCTGCACTGAAAAGGAAACAGTGAAATAATTCACAGGAGACGCACAGCATTTCTATGTGGGTCAAAGAAAACACTGTGAGTAGACCCAAAACGAAATGTTCATGGCTTGGTTTTCTTGTCCCCCTTTTTTTTTTTTTTAATTAAATAAACCTCCAAAGAACTTCTTTTTGAACCAAATCTGTCCTGATTTTTGGCTTGGTTTTGGCTGGAACGGAGCCACCTTGTTAGCAGGGTGAAGCTCAAGCCAGCCTCTCTTTTTGGTATATGCAGGGGCCTCCTGGGACCTGGTGAAACGTGCTGGGCCAGGGCTCCTGGGAAAAGCTGTGTCTCCCAAAGAGAGGGACAGACTAACAAAGAAAATACTTGAGACTTAACAAGCACCTTGTTATCGAGCCAAAATAACGCAGGAAACGGACTGACAGGGCTTCTAGCAGACACCTTATTAAGACAAGGGTCTTCAGCTCATTGGGATAGAAGTGATAGGCTGGTTTGGCCGGGGTTTTAAATACCTCTTTTTTTTTTTTCCCCCAGAACAACTAGGGGATGTATTAGCAGCTCCCCTCAAAGTAGGTAACGTGAGTGGATAAAATACATGGACACCGAAACAACAGGCTTTCTCCTCCCTGCCTTACAAAAACCCCACGGGACGTGGGGGACGATACGGAGCTCAGTGGAACTGGGGGAACAGGTTTATAAAAGGCAGCTGATGCTCTAATGCTGGATGTCTTTGAATTACGGGAAGGTTTCAGTTTTTTAATTAAAACACACGTGGTATTTAAAGTTCTGGTAAACTGAGAATGTGAGAAAGGAGAGGCATCATGCTAAAAACCAGTGCCATCTTCCTGCCTCTCAAACCAGAGGCAGAAATTAAGAAATGGAAAGAAAAACTCATCTGAAAGACCAGATGAAGGCCAGTCGGGGACCGAGGCACCCGGGGGTGGGAAAGACCTGCT
>NW_010520915.1:0-1283 GCF_000687285.1 Phaethon lepturus
GCAACAATCACTCTCCAGGATCCTCCAGAATAAGCCCAGACTTAGGACCGACTCAGTGAGCTAGGATGCACTGATACTGCAGGCAGGCTCACTGCTACGAATGGTTTCAAGACCTCAGACGCAGAACTCTGACACTTGCATACACGTTCCAGGAAGAGCAAACTTGTTTTAGACAGAGTTGAACGGACAGAGCTCTGGTTGTCAAATACTGACTGGAGCTGTCTTTGCACATCATCTCCCTACTCCTGCGCTACTTTCGTTCCCAGCTCTTCATTACTGCTCACCAGTTAGTGAGCTACAGCTCTTCCAAACTGCCAGCAGATATGGTCCTATGAATACAATCTCATCAGCTGGACTGCCTTGGATGATTTGAATTGAGCTGAATTACCAAAGACCAACTGAAAGACATGTGTAAAAGCTGCATAAGCTATTGAGACAACAAAATGGGCAAGCACAGCTGTAAGGAGAAGTAGATACAGAGGCAGACCCACTCCCAGAAGGATTTAACTGAGCACTAAAGAGGGGGGCGGCTGGGGTGAAAAAATATCTCGTCAAAGCTGCGCCATACACTAACTTGCTCTAACAACCCTGCAGCCTGAAGAAGTGCCCCTAAAACACAACCAGAAGCCTAAGGTTTCAACTGGTACCCCTCTCAAAACTCCCACAAATCACTGCTGCCTCTCAGCTGCAATCGCACACAAGAAGCACCAGCCAAAAGCAGCATACATTCATAACGTCCAGGATACCTAAAAGAGGACTCAGAACACAGTGGCAACTTTAAAAGCCTAGCACAAGGAAGTGCCTAGGACACTTGCCAACGCCCGTCATTAACTGCTGCACTCATCAGTAACGTAACCTTTTGAAGCCATTTGAAAAATTCAGGATCTTAGGTTATCTTAGGGTGAAACACACCAGCTTCTTTTCTTAGTTCTGATGAAGCGGGTTGTTCCATCTGGAAAGGTTTATCTTCGACCATTTGACTGTCTTCTTCCTTCTCCGATTCTTGAAAATCGGCAGTTTCTTCAGTGGAAGAATGAGCTGGTTTAGCAGCTATAAAGATGACATCATCTTCAAAATCGCCAGGTGACTTTGCATCATGATACTCCAAAGTAGTTTGGTCTGACCTGGCAGAGAAGTTACTACTTTCTTGGCTGACATCCATTTTCTCCAAACCATCTCCAGGTCTGCTCTCTGAAGAATCTTCCGCTTCAGCACCAGCACCCTCAGGACTGCTCAGAGTAAACAGCGTTGCTTTGTCTCTACTTTCAGACCAAGCATCCTCC
>NW_010520916.1:0-3790 GCF_000687285.1 Phaethon lepturus
TCAACCGTCAGAGAGTAGCTGAGGGGGTGTGGTGATAAGGTTGGTTGGTCTCGGCGTGTTGCTGGGGCGTTTGATAAAATGGTCGTTATTATGCCGAGCGGTTCTGACTGAGGCCTTTTATTTTAAGGTAATTTTCATCATGGAAGTCGAGGCTCAGTCCCGGCCTCTGTTAAACGTTTTGAAGTGTAGCCCGAGGAGCCTTGGTTAAGGCCGGTTGCAGGCAGGTGATTTTGTTTGTGGGTGCTCTGTCACGACTAAAACTGGTGGAATATTTCTGTTCTCCAAACAAGCCTTTGAAGAACACTGACACATTAAAGTTTTGTGGTGTGGAAATCTACTAATAATCGATGCAGTTTGATGTCTAAGGAGCTCACTGTGGTGTTTGTGCAAAGTAACTTTGAAGCTAATCTTGAACTGAAAAGGGGATCTTGTTGGTGAAATAACCTTTCAGAGCTGTGTACAGTTTGCAAAACAATGACTGTTGGCCATTAATTTTGCCCAGTTGTCTCTGTTAAGTAGCTGCTCAGCTTTCTTTAGGTATCAGCTTTAATCATCCTGTCTTGATTTGAAGCTATCACGAAATGGAAAATCTACTGCTTCTTTAGTTGTGCTGTTACAAATTGCACCAGTGTTTGAACATCTATGCCCGATTTCCTTGTTTTGTTTTCATTAGGAATTAAATTCTGTGACTGGTAACATAGTTTGTACTAGTAGATTAAAAAGGTCTTTAGAACCTTTTTATTTTTGGCTTGAGGAAGTAGTTACATTCTTGTAGTATAAACTTGGGGTTTTTGAGACAGTAAACTTTGTTGTTTTACAACAGTAGGTCTATTCCTTTTTCTGTCTTCTTGCTGCAGTGATGACTATGCATATGAATGATCTAGCCAATGCTCTTAGAAGATTGGCAATAACAGAAAATGCCATGTTCTCATTAGATCATGCTCTGTAATCATTAA
Source organism: Phaethon lepturus (assembly GCF_000687285.1). Taxonomy (NCBI): domain Eukaryota; kingdom Metazoa; phylum Chordata; class Aves; order Phaethontiformes; family Phaethontidae; genus Phaethon; species Phaethon lepturus. Next base: position 957 of record NW_010520916.1, read on the forward strand.
TTCTTCATCGTAATGAAGTGTGTTTACATCAGTGAATTTGAAATAATGTTTACAGAACTGACTGTTATCAGTGTGATAAGCAGACTTAAAAACTGTGCTGCAGTCAGTCACAGATTTGATACTCAGTTGAAGGACTTGGAATTGTAGCAGAACCACATGCTTTCTTTGTGTCAATTTTAGTATCTAGTGCTGGCAAAGTTAGCTGGTGTCAAGGTGGCAAGATGAAAACACAGAAGGCAAAACCCTGAGATTTTTTTCTAAAGTCTAAACAAAAGAGGAATACAAATAAGTTCTTGATGTGAACAGGTGAAGGTGAAGCAGTGTAAGCTGTTCGTTATATTTTGAGGCTCTCTTTTAATTTTTCATCATGTTCTAGCAATGACATTTTAGAGAATTACATTTAGAATACCTGAATTTGTTGTAGCAATGGCTACCAAGAGGGAAAAAAAAAAAACTTTTACCCTTAGCGCCCTGCTTCCCCACTTATACATTCTCTGTTTTATTTGGGTTTTGCAATGATGTCATGTTGGGAGTGAGAAAAGGTTTCCTAACTTGACCTCTTGTGCAATGGTAAGTTGTGGTGTTGGGGTAGTTGCACTTTTCTAATTCCTGTGATCATAGTGCTTGTCTGCTCTGATTCCAAAACATGTCACTGAGATAATCACATTCTACCTCCTGTATTTTATGAGTCCTCAATCTTCAGGGTGAAGTCGAATCAGGTGGATAAGCTGATCTAACAGTTGCCTGCTCCAGAAAATGCAAGGTTTCACATCTACCCGCACCCTTTTCCGGTCTTCATCAGAACCCTTGCTGAGCCAGGACATCTCACTAAGCCAGCACAAAGCTATCCATTGCTCTGATTTTGTTTTTTAAAGGCTTTTTTTTAAAAAAAAAAAAAAACTACCACACTACATTAATTTTATGCCAGACTATTAATTAGAATAGTTCACAGACAGGTCTCAATGAATGCTTGAGCCAGCTTAATATAGGAGGTGAGGGTGATTCAACTTGCAGATCACTAAAATATTTAACAGCCACGATAGTGAACTGATTCTGTATGTTCCCAGTAAAAGCACTAGCATTTGCTCACAATTCCTGATACCTACATCTGAAGCTATGTTTTGGCTTAACAAGTTGTTATTCCCCTAATAGGTGTACTGTTTACTAGTGCATCTGTCTATATTTTATTGCCATGATATAGCTGTATGACTTACATAGGTGTCATTCTAATCTTTTTTAAAAATGAAAATAACTGAATAGATTGTCAGGATTGTTCGAGGTTCATTGTCTTCCTCTTGTCATTCAGTCTGTCCTTTAATTTATTTATTTATTTATTTAATTTTATTATTATTATTTAAACTTATTCCTTCACCAGTTTATCTACTATTTTGCTCAGGAATGCTATGATACTTTAGATAGTAGATGGATAATATTTCACTTGACATTTTGGAATGCTCCATAGTATTAACACTGCTTGGAGCTTCTGGAATTTCTTTGGTGTTCCAAAATTTGTTGCATTTTTATATCAGGAAACAGGATTTATTTTTATTTTATACAGTTTGGTGTATTAGGAAAAAAATTAGATACTGAACTTCTTAGTCATGACTGGAAAATACTTCATGATATTTTTCACAATAGAATTACATTATCCTTCTCACAAAATACAGAATAAAAGTACCTAGTGAACCTTGCTGCATTTTTTGGCACCAATAGGTTTGCTATCTCTGTCGAATAATGGTTCTAGGTCATTAATAGTTATGTTATATGTTTTTTTACACGTTAATAAAATTCTGTGTTTTGTATGGTAAGAAAACTAAGTCAGTTCTGTCATTAAAAGAAAAACAGTCTCCTCAGCCATTTAAGAAAAACAATACATACTACTGGGGGAAATGTTCTGTACTAGTAGTAACTATATGTGGCATAAGCAAACAAGGGGAAAAAACCCCAGTAGCTTAATAGTAATTTAGGAAAAGACAATAGAACACTGGGGACAGTGATATCAATTTCGCATATCCTTTTAATTAACACACCCCACCACCCCCCATGTCTTGCTGTAAACTGGGGAAGCTAGCTGGTGTGCTGGGTTAATCCACAGTATCTTGCAGCACTTTTGGGACCACCTAGGCTCCTGTACGCGGGTGTAGGAATGGGTAGGGTCTGTCAGAATGTAACACCAGCAGCTCTCAGTAGTTTGGTAATAGATCAGCGAGTGTGTGGCAAAGTAAATGAACAAAACAACCGAAAATGGAAGGTGGCGGGGGAGATTGAAGCACAAGAGGAAGGGGTTTGCTGCAGCGTTGAATATAGCGGTAGCAAAGCCGGGGACAGAACTGGGGGCTGCCCTTGCTGGGGCAAGTGCTCCAAAGCATTTCATTTCATTTGGGTCTGAAGCACCCAAAGGAGTAGGGCACTGAAGGGCCCATCTCATCAGGGAAGGCTCAAATAAATAAGAATTATAGCTGGGCAAATAATTGATAAGGGCGTCTGGGACAGCTGGGTGTTCACCCTTGCAATGAGGGTGAAAGAACAGTTAAGATTTTTTTTTTTCTCCCCCCAAAATGATGTGTCTCTAATGTATACTCAGTCGCATTTGTTTCCTTCATGTGAGCAGACAGTCTGTCATTTCAGTTACAGAAATGCGCAGCAGACAAAGCACTGGCGAGCATCCTCTCGGGGGCAGTTCCACGGAGGCGGGAGGCCGGACGCAATTACGGGCCGCTACGCATCTCCCAGCGAGGGGCCGGCGCCTTTGGAAAAGAGGGAATTTCCCTGACCCCTCCTCATCTGCCTCTAAAAGCGATGGCAGGCGGGAAGCGATGCGAGGTACCGGCACC
>NW_010520917.1:0-2762 GCF_000687285.1 Phaethon lepturus
CCTGACAGCCCTGGTCCTCGTAGGACAAGTGCTCTGCTCCGGGCAGGGCTCAAACACACAGCAAAACATCTGGAGCGTATCCACGCGCTTAAATTTTTTTCTGCACTGGCATGGTCACGAACGGTTTCGTTGCCTTCCCTGCAGCTGAAAGACGACAGCCCAGCCCCACCCCAGGACTCATTTTTCCCGCAGAGCTTTGCAGGTGACTCTGCACCCGTAGCTGTGGGCGCGGGTGCCCCCCAGCCTGTGCACGCCCGGGGTCTCCTCATTTGTCCTCCCCAGAAGCAAAGGGCGACTTTTCCCACTGGTCTGCTTGACGTGCTCGTGATGAACGGCCTGTGTTTAATGTGTGGCCAGAGCAAACTAGAGTAAAGCTAGTGCCACTTTATGGACATCATGATGATGTCCTATTCCATGCCCCCCTCCCCCAGGCAGACTTTTTTCTTTCCTTTTTCTTTTTTTTCTTTTTTTTTTTTTAATATATCCCTTGGAGAGCTTGTGCTGCAGAGTTTGTGCTTTTCTTCCTTTGGGAATAAATAGATGACAGTTGTCAATCGAGGACATTTCACCAACGTGGAATGCTATTGCTTTTTTTCTTCAAACACACTTCGGGATTTTGAATGGTCTTTTTGACTGTTAGCAGAAATCATGCAGCTGTGCAGCTCCATTAAAGGCTTTGCAAATAATCAACTACAATAAGTGTCTCCTGCCTCTACTGCATTCCTAATTTTTTTTATTGACAGGAATCAATAGCGGCATATATGAGGAAACATAAATATATATCTAGCTAACAAGAGGTAAATGGCTCTTCAGAGCAAGTTGGTCTCACAAATTTCCACTTGTGTCTGCATTTTCTCATTTTTTGGATAAATATTCAGCTATGCATGTTACCCCTCTCACCTTGAATGTATCTGAAATCTCCAATCTCTCTTCAACGTGTTTTCAGCATTTTGCAATGTCAGATGTTGCTTCCAGCTGTAAGAGAAATTATCTTTTATACTTCTTTAAAGTAAAAGCAATTTAGAGCATTTACATCTGCAGACACAGTAGCTCCTTGTGGAGTCCAACACCCGAGAGGTGCTTGTTTTTATACACTGTTGGACTATATCAAAGGCAGCATTGCAGAGTAGTTAATGATTGCCTTTTCATGTCAGTTTTTAAATTCTTGTGTAGTGTCTTTATTATTCATACCAATCTGTCTTTTAGATCATCTTCCATAGACACTCCAGATTAAATTTTCTTCATTATCATTATAGAACTAGATGAATAAGTGGCACATCTGTTCATGAAGTGGTTTATTATCTGTTCTGATGAGGTTTTGGATGAATAGCAGAATGACTTAAATATGGAGCAGAGAAATGCATACAGGTTTATTCATAATCTTAAATTCATAGCCAGTAGTGCTAACTCGAGGAATCTGATTTTATACAAAAGAGGTAATTATTAATTAATGATCTGGGCCAATTTATCATGAGGGACAACTTAATGAAGGGACAAGACAAGACAGAAAACAAACCTGCATGTGAAATAAATAGCACTAATGAAGACCCACGCGTTGTTTAACCAGTTCTCGTTCCATCACTGCAAGGAAAACTCCATAAATATTTCATAAACACACCATTCTAGCCATGTAAAGCCAAATTGCACCAATAAATCTATTTATCCAGAAGTTATTTCCTAATTTCTTACAGCTGCGTCATTTACAAGGAGGACACGGATCATTTGTCTATCAAAGAGACAAAAAGGCTAAATTTTCCCCACCCACGTGGTAGTGGTGGCTTCCACGAACACTCTCAAGTTGCAAAGCACACACTATCCCGTTCGCCTTCGGGTCTGGTTGTCCCACAGCGGGGCAGAGCCCTGGCAGCCAAGAGCTGCCAGGATGGACACGGCAGCCGAGGTTTTCCAGCTGCAGATCAGGCTCCCCTTTGGAGCGACAATTTTTCTCTTCCACACCTCAAGCACTGCTTGAGGCCCCAAGGAGGATGCCCCCGTGCCAGCTGGGTGCCAAGGTGGGAAGGGAGCGAAGGGAATACTGGAGTCTCGCGTGAAGCACTCCTGCTCCACTCGGGTGTGCTGAGCACTGTTTGATGCCCAAAATGTTTGATGAGGCACTTTATTGTCCCCTTGCAGATGAGGTAAAATGAAGCGTCAGATTCTGATATGATCTTTATATGTTTATTCTGGGGTTGTGAAAGGTAAGTGGGTTGCACGTAAAGCACGAGCCAGCGTCAGACAGAAGAGTTGCATCTTCGGACCCAAGTGACAAATCACTGGAGCTGCAGGAGCTGTCATGGTATGCAAGGTTGCCAGGAGCAATCAATGAAATTATATCCTTGTACTATATGGTGGTTCATCCGCTATTATGGAAATAAGGTACTATCAAAACTGTTGAAAAAACTTGAGGATTACAGTATGCACAATTTGGGGATATGACAGCAACATTTAATCATGTTATTCTGACAGGTTCTGTTTAAAAAAAAACCCACAAGCTTCTGCTGTTGTTGCCTGCATATAGCTGAGAGGATAACAATTAATGTTATTTGTCATCTGCTAATGCAAGAACAAATCTGGAATACTCTATAGTGTCTCAGCTGAAATCCCCAGAGTAGCACAGGTAATATAAAAAAAACGCAAGGATGCTCATTATTATTATTGCTTCTACCAAGCGAAAGTGCCCATCAGATGAGTAAATCTCCTGGATTTCAGTGGAAGATGTACGTGAAAGAGAAGCGTGGCAGACAAGGAGCGCGGTACGGCGC
>NW_010520918.1:0-5783 GCF_000687285.1 Phaethon lepturus
CGGTTCCACCGGTCGGCCTGGTCGACCGAACGGAGCTCGCCCGCACCGGCCCTGGCTGGCACCGCTCCAACCGGCGCCCACTGGGCAGCGGGGTCACCTCCAACCCACGCTCGTCATCCGGGCTCGGGCAGAGCCCCAAGCCCACCGACCCACGGAGAACCTGTCCAGCGTGGAGTTGCCTGAAGCAGAAGGAGATCGGGTTTGGGTTCACGGTAACGAGATGCTGCTGCTTATATCCCCTCCTTTTGAGGCACGCTCTTTAAAATAGCCGTAGCTCGCGGAAATCTCTTGTCCCCAAAATTTTTCAAATTCAGTGCTCAAGTTTTCCTCATCACCTGTAGACGATGCCTCTTCCCCTGCTGCTAATAGGTCGGGGAAGTCGCTTTCTCACACCTTGCATTCGGTGTATGATACTCCTGCACCACGCCTAACCAGCTCTGCTGGCCACGGATCCCCTCTGGCCAACATATAGGACCATGGCTGGCCAAGAGCCTGAGTGGTATGGGCTGGTCGTCAGGTGTCGAGAGAATGGCAGCCGTTCATGTAAAAGCCTTTGCTTTGTAGGATAAACCATAACCATGCACATTTGCACAGGAGGACAAGACCTGGGTCATCTTTCTCCAGCAGTTCGGAGAGGTAACGCTTAGCAGATGCAGCATATGCCCAAAGCATATTTTGTGGCTTAGCTGATCTCACCAAAACTAATTAGCTACACCTTATACATTTCCTTGCAGATGAACAAACACCTCTGCCAAAGAAGAACAGTTGCCATTAAGTGGAGGAATGTTTTTAGCTGAAGTCACTTTAAAAAAAAAAAAAAACAAAAAACAGAACCCTGCACCAAATACCTTTTTCACTTTAATAATTTATGCATTGCAATTTAGGAGGGCCTACCCTATCACTATGACTTTTTTTTTTACTGGAAGTAAATGTAGAAAATATCTGCCATGGATTTTCTCTCATATTTCTAGTTTCCTGTTACCAATTTCCAGAGCAATTTATTTATATTGATTGCTATCCAAAGTTCCCACACTTCATATATTGTGTATGTCAAATAGTTGTTTTCACTTTGTTGAAGCAAGACTAGTTTTCCCCACAAAAACATCCCTTTTTCTTGATGACAGAATGCAGCTTTCTGATCTTCGATAAATTCATTCTAAAGATCTAATCTAATTTCCATTCACATGTTTATACAAAATCCAGACATTGCAAGGTTCTTAGTTACAGAGTAACTTTTCCTCTTCTCTGGTTATAAGGTGGAGCCAGGGGATCAGTCCATGTAAACACGTTAATTGAATTATATACATTGGTGGGCAGGTATTGCCTAGAGGGTCATGTTCACAAAACTGTAAAGTCATAAAATGCTGCTAGCAAAAGGATCACTGTGCACATGCACCGGGCACACAAATTGCATTCATTACACACCCCCCCCACCCCAACGCAGTTTTGCAGGTTCTTTCCTTAATGAAGGCTCAGTAGCAGAAACAGAGCAAGTTAACTTTTTCTTTCCAAGTTATCCACGTAATATAGTTAGTAGGTTTCTTGATTCGTAAATGTTAATGTGTAACACTGCCATTCCTTCGAAGATGTTACAAAATAAGAAAAAGGGCTTTTTAATCCCTTCCCTGCACTATGACAACGCTTGCTTTTTTTCTCTTTAGCAACTATTCAAAAACACTATAAGAAACAAGAAGAAATAGCCTCTGCACAAATACTTCTGCAAACAACTCAAAAAGACTGTATGCTTCTTTACAAAGGTGTTGTGCTGTCCTCTTGCAGCTCTATAGAAGAGCAATGGGAGTGTTGGTTCTCTAAGCTTTATTCAGTGCAAATAATTAAACCATCGACATAATACAGCTACATGGTGATAGGGTATAGAGACGATGGTGCTTGGTGGAAGGACAAAAGACAGCGGACACAAGCTGGAACAAGGGAAATTCTGACTACACATAATGAAAAAAAAAAAAAAATTCCGGTGAGAGTGGTCAAACATTGGAGCACATTGCTCAGAGAGGCTGTGGGGTTTCAAAACCCACCGGGACACAGCCCTGAGCAACCTCCTCCAGCTGAACGCGCTTTGAGGAGGAGTTTGGACAGGAGACCTCCAGGGGTCCCTTCCAACCTCTGTGGTTCTATAATAATTAATTCTGACGATCAGCAAAATATTTCTAAGTAATTAATGTTTGACTGTTAGCACCAGCTCTCAGATAGCTTGGCAAACAAGGAAAGGTTGTCCTGGGGCAGGAACATGGATTGCATAAGCTTTCTCTGTCCCCTCCAGCACATTTTGTGACTGTATTTCTAATACATCCTACCCACATACAAACCAACTGAACAGCACTGAATGCGGGTGGGATCTCTACCAGCTGCAAATATACAGTAAAGGTGATTCTGCTCAAACAGAAAAAAATAATACCCTGCCTGTTTGGCTTATTAGACCAAGCAATGGGTTATTCATATTGCCCAAATTATTTAAGAAGCAGTTATAGAGTAGTTGAGGTTGAAAGGGACCTCTGGAAGTCATCTATTCTACGCCCCCCCCCCAGCCCACTTATTTGTGGTTACTCGCCACTATGCCACTGCTCTCCAGTAACAATTGTGTCTTTTATAATGATGACAGCAATTGACAACTACTATACAAAAACACTGCACGTCACATTAAATCCAGTCATCATCAACTTCCAGTTCTGAACCCTGTCACACCCAGCTTGCTTTACCATTGCATGACTATCCCAAGACACATCTTACAGTATCCCTCTTTGACAAAGCTTTACTGACAACGCTAGTATAAAATACATAGACTAATGCTATAGAAGGCCATGAGCTCAGGCTTTGTCTCTGCCACTGGTGTACTGTATGAGCAGGAGAAATTATTCCTTCTTTTTAGTAGTCTTACATATAAATTAATGAAAAACACAAATCAGAGCTTATGGACATGATTGGGTGTGGTATTAAAGGGTGAAGCAGTTTGGAATTATGTAACACAAGGCACGCAGAACGTTAAGAGCCAATGTAATGCAGTATATGTGAACAGTGCCAGAAAGGTCTTGGAATGGAGAGGCGTTGCTCTCAGGCAGAATTTTTGCCAGCAGAAAGCAAGATTCTGCTCTTATCCTCCACTGACACTGAAAGCATTAGTGGAAATGAATGCTGCGGCCATTAAATGATTGCACAGAGGTCAGCACAGGCACAGCCTCGCCTTTGTGGTTGTATGTTAAGAAAAGCATTACTACCTTGTTGCAGACCAGATCACACTTGCTACACATTTAGGTGTGACATAACCCTTCTTATTTGTTCATTATACACAAAACGAGTTTTCATGCTCATATATTCTTTTTCATGTTGTGTTATGGAACAATAAAATAAAGACTATTTTGCTCATTGCAGAGATATCCCAACGTGTACACACACTGCTCTAGTCTACAATTAGTTAACTGGTTGATCTGAAAAGATGTGCAATATCAGAAACTCTAACGCAGTTGCTTACTGACTGTAAACAGTTATTTATTGACTATAAGGAAAACTTTATCTGATTCACCACATGTTTACAGTTAATTACAAAGAAATCCACTTGTTATATAGCCATTTGAGCCTACAAGTTACAAAAAGCTGCTAGGGCATGTATGGCAAAAGTCAAGGTTACAACTTCTAGTTTATCCCTGTATACATTTTAAAAAAATATATACACAAGAAAAATACCTTGGTTATTTTTTCACTGACATCTGATATTCCGTTTTGCACGTGGATCATTGTCTTTAGTAATAAAAATGGCTATATTTCTCCTCAGAATTAGAGTTGATAATTGTGAACTGTTTAGACTGTTGGTCTGTGGTGATCTTCCACTTGGAAGAAAAAAAAAAAAAAAGAAGAGTCCTTTACATACACAAACTCTCAGCAATTATACTCCATTTCTGGCAGAAGCAAGCAGGAGAAAACAAGTTTGGTGGCTTAAGTGGAAGGAGGCTGATTGATTCGAATCACAGAAGATGTTTCAGCAGTCAAAGGACTAACTCCAGCTCTGAAGTAGGTTGGCAAAAGCATTGCCACGGGCTTTGGTGTGACTTGGGATTTGCTCCGGAATAACTTATTAGCAGAAGAATCACTGAAAGAGACAGCTGTCCCTGCTTGCTGGCTCGCTGGGTGTCCCCTGATGCTGTCAGGGCTGTGACTAATGGCACCAGTTAGGTGCTTAGCTCAGGAGAAGCATTTTAGGAAGGGGATGTGAGAGCAGACAGGGAAGCAACTCCTCACACCACTGCAAGGTGCTATGGGAAAGACGCAGAGTCGTAACCCTATAAACCTCTGCATCCTCCAGCCCCTTGCGGTCAACCACTTCCACAAGAGTACAGCCGTGCGGTGTACAGCCATACTGCCTAATCCTTCCCCCATGAGGGCCAAGGTTTCTAAACAAACCCAGATCAGCAGGTTGAGAAGACTCCTGAGCCAGCAGAGCAAGAAGCTTGAGCAGAAACACAGGTACTGTGATGACTGGGTGACTTGCCGTGCAGGCAGCAGGACGGGGTGCTTCTCGGTTCCCTGCCCTTTTTGCCCTCCCATTCCACTAATGCTCACCATTTCTTTGCAGCTTCAGTCTGTGTGTGCTACCTTACACTTCCTCCTCCTCCAGTTTATTTGCAGCACACTTTCTCTTCTAATTGTCTTTAAATTTGGCTATTGCTTGCCCGCCAATGATGAATCCTGAGACAGAGCCCCCTCCCTATAAAAACAGCAACTATCATGAGATGGGAAAGGAATCTCTTGATGGTATGGCTGGTGCTTTCTGCCCCATCTCCATGCTCCTTTTCAGACCTCTGATTTAAACTGTAAACTCTGGGATAGAAACCCCCTATTTCTACTGTCACTGAACACATTTGTACAATGTTTGACACAATCAGCCCCTGTTCCAAGGTAAACCCCCGTCCCCACCGTAACTGAGATAGGTGGCAGGTGGTGAGCATCTAACAGGTTTAGGTCATAAGCACCGACGCTCGAAGAAAGTATTTAATCCTGCAAGTGTAGCTATTAAACTTAATGTTCAGAGGGTTTAACAGTTATTAAATATGATTTATTGCAACAGCATGACAAAGCTTTGCTCCTAACAAGAATCCAGAAGTTCAAAGGAAGACTTGATCACATAAGCCTCTGCTTTCAAGAGGCTGATTGTGTTGCAAATATGACATGCACAAGTTTGACAAACAGTAGCTAGTCCATCTCTTGGTAAGTCATTCTAAGATTTTGGAAGCTAAAGAAGATTTTGGTGGAAAAACTTTTGCATGCACCTTTTGTCACCCTGAGAGTTAGGCAGGGGTCACTGGATGGAGACGTGAGGTAAACTGAGGACTGACACAAACAGAAAACCAAAAGTTACTTTAAAAAGATGGACTAAACCCAACGTGTTTGAAGAACCTCACACCCCATACGGAAACCAGAAGTGAATATGGTTTGGGATTCAGGTTTTACTGCTTGTCCTTACCCACACCACCTGCCCAGACAGGGCAGTTTTATCATGAGACATCTGTTACAAATCAGTACTGCGCACAGAAATCAACATGAGTGATAATGCAGGGCTGAGTTTAAAATTACAGGTTTCATATTGTAGCACGTCCACCATGACTAGAATTTGTAAATGCACGCAGCATCCTAATGGTTTTTGCTTTTAATATAACATATCCAGAAAATATAAACACTTCCCATCTCTGACAAGGCTACAAGTGTCACAAAGATATTTCGCACTGAATTATTAACATGGATTGGAGAGTCATAATCTTGCTGGTTGAGGCTTA
>NW_010520919.1:0-485 GCF_000687285.1 Phaethon lepturus
GGCTCTTGAAGTAGCTGTGGAAGGGTTGTGCTTTTAATTTTGCTCGGTTAGGGAGCGATACTTTTCCCCCCCCCACTTCATTACCAAAAAAAAAAAAAAAAATCTGTTTTAAGATAATTTTTGTGCCTGGAATTTAGCAACGTGTCATGGACGGCTCAAACATGTATGAAAATAGATGAGGAAAAAAAGAAAGCAGCCAAGCCAAATCCTACACCTGTAACTCTTCCTGGACCCACCAGGCAGTGGGAGAGCTCAGCTGCTCTCAGCACTTGGCTCGTGCTATCCGAATGTCATGATGGTACAATAGGGTTTGATCTGAATTGGCATCGTTCTTGCCGGGGAGCAAACGGACTGAGAGCAGTTGAACGCAGCCGAGCATCCAGCCTCCAGCCCCTGTGCTAAGTAAGTACTCGTGCAACGGTCGGCTCCGGTTTAGAGGCCAAGGTCAATCCAGAGCAGCACCAATAGACTCGGGCCGCTCCCCT
>NW_010520919.1:495-2658 GCF_000687285.1 Phaethon lepturus
GCCCTGCCGTACCGCGGGGAGAGCCGAAGAGGGATTATTTCTCCTCTCTCTCCGTAAGTGCCAGCTAGGAACGACAGGTCGGTCCGATTCGGGGGAGCACGAGGAACTCGCCGTGTCTTGATGTTTGTCGCACGATCGTGTCTGTGTTCTGAGCTCTTCGGTGATAACTTGTACGCTGGGACAGAGCATTCGTAGAGCTGTTCTGATTTACCGAAAATCTGGCTCACGGGTACCATTTAACAATCCTGTTGGTTGCCAAATGCTTCAGTGCACGTTTCTGGTTTGAGTTTTCATCTTCATAATGTTTGGTTTTCCTGATTGTGCGTACAACGCTCGTCTAGACCGACAGCCGTACGTGGGGAGCCGGGAGAGGCAGCGGGACTGCAGATCTAGCTAAGAGCTCGGACGAAGCTGTAGGCTTTTGGCTGGCCAGGCTTGCGCCTAACCCCCCCTCCCCGCGTGGGCTTGGTGTGCCACGCCGGTGCGGTGCTCTGGATGATCCCTTCGGGCTGTGCCGCTTCCGGATGCAGCGAGTAAACTCGGACCTGAGCGCAAAGATGCCGCTTCTATAGTTGCCTGAGAACAGCAGGCTTGCTTCCGACGCGACAAGCCAAGGTATCTACTAGTGCGGAAGAAAAAGAGTAGCTGGAAACGGTGCTGCCGTCACGCGAACGCCAAGCTCCGCGTTGCTGGTTTCGGCACCAGACGCGGGGTATGGCAGAGCTGGCTGCTGGGAGCTGAAGGTGGTGCAGCCCCACTCTGGGGGGGCACAGCCCCTCTCTGGGGGGGCACAGCCCCTCTGGGCAGCCAGTCTGTCCGTCCGCCCGTCCCCCCGAGCCTCCAGGCTTAAACCAGCCTTACAAAGGGCTGCAAGACTCACTCCTTCAGCTGAGCTTTCCCAGCTCACGGAGCGCAGCACTCGAGATCTCTAACTAAAAACGTGTCGCCAGCTTTCAAGGAATCTCAGTGTTAGAATTTTTTTTGGTACCTACCTCTGTTTTTTTAAGACGTCCACTTAGAACAACAGGAAGATTTGAATGTAGGCTTAAAAAAAAAATCAGTCTCAGGTATTCAGAGATTTACTTTTAATTATGAAGAGTAAATTAAAATACAGTTTTTCCTTGGCAAGTTCACCTTAATTCAGTGCCTGATAACACAGGTATCGCGTTTCTCCTGAATAAAGCCTTATTTGAGCTAAGAGATGTCGTTTAAAAAGTAATCCAGTCTTGAATGAAACATTCCTGATGATGGCGAATCGATTGGAAATTTAAGTGCCCCATCACAGTCACAGTAAAAAAATGGATCTCTTGCTCCTGTTTCATTTGTTTTTGTTTTGTTTTTTTTTTTTCCTCCCTGAATTTGTATAATTTTACCTTCTAACCATTGGAACCTGTGGCACACTTGTTTGCTCGATGCTGCCGTTTCAGAGTCCTACGTAGGAAACTCAGGTTTGCTTCCCCTCCTGGTTTTCCCTTTGTTCAACCTAGTAAAAAGTGCTCCCATCCTCTCTACTTCCAGAGGGATCTCTCCTGCGGGAAACGCGCTTCGCTGGAGGCCAAGAGGAAGTCCTGGAGCGGAGGATGCGCACGTGAATCCGCGTGACACTTCCCCACTTCCAACGTACTCTGTTGCACGGCTTCGGTTTCTGGGCTGAGGCTCTTCTTTTACTGGTTGAATTAATCTTCCCAGCTTCGACACAAAACCAGCAACCGCCCGTCACCAGTGCGGCTTGAATTTGTTTTCCCGGAAATAACGCAAGCGACCTTATTCTTGTTTTATCTTAGGGGTGGTGCACGACCCCGTCGCGTCCCAGAAAGTAGCGGGGGACAAGCCGGAGGGCTGAGCCTCCCAGCAGCTCTGAAAGCACGGAGGAGTCGGTTTGGCGATGTGGGGTAACGACAGCAGCTAGATCTTGATTATGTTAAAGTGGCCAGGAGTGAAGTAATTAAAATATAGATATTTGCTTCCTCCTGAGCTTCAGAGTTAACGACCCATTCTGCCAAGCAGGGCTAGTTCATGTGTCAAGGATCTCGGCTGCTTCAGACACGCAACGTCTCCAGACCCTTAATCTCTCTCCTTCTCGAGTCACAGGATTAGTCTGAAAATAATTGAAATAAATTTTAATTCCAGGGCTCCGCCTGTTTGCCAGTTCGGTGAGCGCGC
>NW_010520920.1:0-1116 GCF_000687285.1 Phaethon lepturus
TGGCTCCCCTGCCCGGGGCGAGGTGCGACCTCGGGGTTCTGAAGATTAGATATTTCTCTTATTTAATCTCTCTTTAGCCCGGTGCTTAACCCAAGCCTTAAACGCAGACCCAAAACTCTTTTTAAAATGCGGTGTGCGGTCATATTGGCCCTTTTCACCCGAGGGGAGAGAGGGGACCGAAGAGAGTGGTAAAACCTGGGGGTTTTCGCATAGCGTCTGCTTGAGTCCTTGTGAGGCATGGTTTGTGATCTCTTTGATTTTCTACTCTGGTAATCTGTATCAGGGCTTGTTTCATGCTTCTGACGGACCGAAATAGGGAATGGAAATGGCAGTCTTTGTTCTGTGCCCAGACTAGCCTTCTCCTTCCCCATCACCGCTGCCCAATCGCCTGGCGGCTCTGATTTCTCCGTATCTCCACAGTGCAGCTGCTGCACCCGCATTCAGTGCCTCTATCAAGTAGATTCAGCTGCCTCAAGACACTGTACTCACCTTAAAAATTGGAAGGAGTTAAAATATTTGCTACAACTTTCTGCTTTATGTATGTGTAGTGGAGAGCTGGGGAGGTACCCAGTGCAAGGATATGCTCAGATTTAATCTGCGGATGAGCAGAGTGCTTAGCTCTCTGGTACTTATCATTCTGCTTTTAAATTATTTGTGGGTTTTTTAAGGTCTTTAAAACGTATAGTATTGCCATAGCTGGTGCAGTGCTAGAGATTTTATTGGTTCCACCTTTAACGTAGGAAAGAATTCTTAGGAATTGCTGTTTCCCATTGTGCAAGTAACTGATGTATATTGTCATGGGTAACTTGGCATCCCTCGCGGACATCTTGATCTAAATAAATTAGTTTTATAATCAGATTTGTCATCAAATTAATGTTTTTCATGAATAAAACCCTTTAGCCAGCTGATGCTCAACAGCTCTGTGATAATGCCTTCCAGTGAAACGAAACCTAAGGAGTTTGCTAATTCCTGCACAAAGAACAGCGCTCTCAGTCCACTTAGTAAAGCTTCATTCACTGAATGGTGTAACAAGGATTTATGAGGTTTTTTTAATTAATTAAAAAAATTGCTGATAGTAGACTGCAGCTTTTCAAGACTTAAAATCGATCATCGGAA
>NW_010520920.1:1147-22702 GCF_000687285.1 Phaethon lepturus
CCTGCTTGCTTTGGATGTTTTTAAAATTGCTATCCTTTGGGAGCATTCACTAGCAGTCCAAATTCAGGATGATCTGAGCAGGAAGCTTATGAGAAAGAATCTGAAATAAAATGGTGGCTTTAGTAGACTAAGTCTCTTTGCAGAGGTCTGGATTGCTCAGAATTTCTCCGCTGCTGTGGCACCCTTCAGGGATGTCATGTTGGAGAAGCTGCATAAAGCTTACTGTGGAATTTAGGTTTGGGCCAAAGATTGTAAAGCATATGGCTAGCACAACTTAAGCAAAATGACTTCCAGACAAATAAATGACTGATTATTGAATGTCAGCAGTATTCCTATTCCAGCCTTTTTTCAGGAGTGGAAGTTGCTTGTCCTGCCTGCCTCTGGGAGAGAACCTGCAGGAGTTCTGCATTGAAACTAAGACTTCTTGTTTAAAAACAATATGTGAAAGTAGTCTAAAATACTTTTGTGGTTCTAAAGCTGCTTAGCATTTCTAGAGAAAATTAGCATTATTTAGGAGCAAGATGAAGGGCAACATAGTGATGTAATGCTGATTCTTGAACAATGTACTGTGTGATGAAAAGGCAGTAAAGTGGCTAAGTTTTGGGGTTCTTTTACCCAGCACCCTGAGCAGAAACTGAAAACTGGAATTTCTTGCGCCTTGGAATATAATCCATGTTTTCCCACTCCCGTGATTCAGGGTCTGTGTGACCTTCCTCTTCCATAGGAACAAGAAAACCCATTTTCCTCATTTTGATTTATGCCCTTCACCTACTACAGGGAGGGCAGGAGGAGATGCTGATGTCTTGAAAGGCACAGTCCTCTGCTTGCATGCTTTGGGGGGACATGGGACGTCCACCAATGTGTTAGCTAGGCCCAGGGTGGTTTTTTCAAATTCTTGTGGTAATCTTAGCTATTTTTATTTCATGGAGAACCTCCACATGAAAAGAGCTGGTCATCTCTGAGCTTCCTACGCTACAGACAGACATGTGAGCTACATCACTCCACTAGCAAGTCTCCATACAGTTAGTATCTAGTTTGTCCTTATGTTAAATGCAGGCCTTTACATCCCCGGAAGTGTGGAGTGGTGGGGAGGGATGGAGATGGGTGGTGAGGGATGAGTTCAGAGCAGTGGGGTGGGTATTAGAGCAGGACCCATGAAGGGAGGGAACATTGAGCAATTGGCGTTAGAGCAACGTGTTGGAAAGCAGCATGAGGTGTTGGAGGACTCCTCAGCAGAATCCCCCGCTGACCGTGCTGGTTCTCACGCCAGGCTCATTTAGTCACTGTATATTCCTAGGAAGGGGAAAAAAAGGCTATATGGGAAATTCAGGCAGATGGGCGATGGCCTCGCTGTAGAGACTTGCCAAGGAACTAAATAGTGGGATTAGAGATGGTCTGAGGTCATGGGGGTGATGGGAAACTGTATGTAACCCAGAACAGTACAATGTCCTGAAGCTTGCTTAGCGTGGAGTTAAGGCTGTCCTGAAATGGAGAAGATGATCTAAATGTCTGTGTTTCCAAGTGTATGCCCTACCCCAAAGGAGCTGTAACTGCAGCCTTAAACTTGTGCACAAATGTCGCAGACTGTGATACGCTAATACCGTTTCACTGTTGCATTTTTAAGTGTATATATTGCTAAGCCGTGCCAACATTATTAGCTGCTGATGCTAGCCTGCCTATCGGTGCTGTGACTGCATTCTCCCGCTTCTCTCCCAGGAGCCTCTACCACCTGTGCCATTTCTCATGGCTCACCTTCAGGCTTTCTCCTCCCTGCCTCATGCTTGAGCAGTGTTTCTTTTCTTTCCCATGCCCCTTCTGCCTGTGCTATTGGCAGTCCCCTCCCTTCTCTGCAAAGCTCCAAAGCAGAGCTGTCTGCATATAAATCCCACTATACAAGCTGGAGGGTGGGGGGGTGTTTCAGCAGAAAGCGGGAGGGAAGTGGTGGGATTAGGCTTGCCAAATTCTGCAGCTTCCACTATTGTCAGAATCCATCCAGACACAGGTCCCTGCTTCCTCTCCTGTGAAATTAAGCCAGCTGGGGAGGAGTAGTGTAGGAGAGAGGGAGCTCTGCTTTCTTCCAGAGGCTCCCATCCCCAAACTCTTTTGGGTTTTTGGTGGGTTTTTTGTTGGGTTTTTTGGGCATGGGGTCAGCATTGCCATACTGCTAAGATAATACTCTCAGTATTATGAATAAACAAAGTGTCTCTGCGTACAGAGCACAAGTGTGCTGCAGGACAATGTTTAATATTGTTTTTTTATTAAGGAAGTGCTTGGTCTTAGATGAGGAGTAGCACTGTGGCTACTTAGCCTCCTCCTTGTGAAGCAGCGGTGTTACCAACCCCCTTTACCTACCCCGTAGGATTTCTTCTGAGACAATGCAATCACTGCCCCACATGAAGTCCTGGAAACCACTGCCACACATGCCGCCAGACTGCTGACATTCCCCGTGGCAAGAAGGTAACCTTCTGCTGCACCTCTGACACGGCTTTAAAAAATCAGCACTGAAATGAGGCATGCTTAATCCCTCAAGGTATACGTACGCTTCTCCTTCATATCAGTAAGTGGTCTGACAAACTGCTACCACTCATCAGTTCATTCAGTACTGCTTCATGTTGCATAGCTAATATGCCAGAATGCAAACAGATAACGCTGGAATCCGGAGTAGTAGGACGTGTCACAAGTGGCATGTTTTTAGTCCTTCTTCACACCTATTTCCAGACTCGGAGTTTGTTCTGAAGGTGTGAAGGGGACTGCTAGGTCACCTGCTCTGACCTGAATTGCTAAAGCTGAAGAACTTAAGAGTTATTCTGCTGGGGCAGGGTTTTTTCTTCTCCTGTGTTTTGTATTTCATTTGAAGACTTGGTGACGGTGGATCCAGTGCTTTTCTTTAGCAAACGGTTAATTACTTGTTGCCCTGACAGATCAGTTCCCAGACATTGTTGCTACTGTTGCGGGAGGCAGAACTGATTTTGCTGTGTAGTTCATGTGAACTGTGATTCACTGCTTTGCAGCGGCTTATGTCTGATTGCATTGTTTTGACAAGGTAGAAGATGCCTCAAAGTAGTTTAATTTACATCAAGAAAGTCTTTGCGTGCTTTTATTCTTGATGTGTGCATAGAAAATACTTGTTAATATGCAGAATGCATTTTCAGAAATTCACTTCTATTATTGGAGAACCAAAATATTTGAGAAGTAATCACATTGTATTATAGGGTCTAAAGCTATCCCTAACCAGGGATAAGGCCACCACTGCAATTCTTAGTTTCCAAATCTTGAGTCTCTCATCTGTTCTTATAGTTAAAATTAAAAAATCCACGTACAGCTAACCAAGGCAGCCAGCTTGGCTTGGCTTTTTGCCAAGCTTTTTTTTCTTTTGCTTATTTTATAAATTTGACGGTGCTTGAACTTCTGGGTTTTTTACTTTTGCATAGTGTCATCAGAAAATCATTTATTTCTAAAGCAAAAATCAAGCTATCTTTTTCAAAGCGATTAGATCCGGTAATTTTTTTTAAACTAAGGAGTCATGGTAACACTTTTGTAAGGGAGCCAAGGTGCTGTTGCAAGTAAAAATACAAAATTTAGGCTTTTTTTCATAATTATGCAAGACAATCTCCAAGTTCTGTATTTAGATCTCTAAACTAAAACCCAGTTTATATTACTGTGTCCATAACTGAAAAGTTAAACTATTGATCATTTGATCATGTTTTCTTAAGATTTTGGTTTGGGTGGTTTTTTCGGTTGCACATCTAATTCCCTGACTTCCTTGTGGTCTGCACCATCTGAAGGATCCCAGTCATGCCTCTCGGCCCATGAGGCTGTGGTTGCCTGCCCAGTCAGAAGGATGATGATAACCCATTGTTCCTATTTCTGTTTGAATGATACGAGAATATTGCGAGGTGAACAATATGTCAAGTACCAGATATGCCAATCTTCCAAAACTGTAAACATGAACATTTAGTCTAAAGCATATAGTTTCTGACACGGACAGAAATCACAGGAAACACAAGGTATTGCAGCTTTAAATTCTGGTAATGACTAAGCAGTCTTCAGTTTCAGTTTTGTCCTGCAGCTTTAATCCAGTTATGTGTGTATAGTCTTCTGAAAGTGTCTCTCTTTCCCCTGAGATGTGAGAAGTTGTATTTAGAGCACTTTTGACTCAGAAGATATATTTATAGTTCTTGGGTTTGCTGATGAAATGGCACAATTTAACTTCTAAGGAAGGATCATGCTTCTCCCCTGTAAATGATAATTTGTGATGGCTCTGCATGGTGTGACCAATTTTTTTTTTTGTTCTTGGACCAAAGAGTGCATAATGGTTCATTAATAGTTTGGGATTGTTAATAATGGATTGGTTCCAAATTTGGGGGAACTTGTTGTCTAATTGTTGGCCGTTTAATAAAAACTGTACATGACTGGACATCTCTGGAAAAGAAAAGCCAGTCAGCTATGGGCTACATTCTTTTGAAAAATGTTGGGTGTTTTCCTTGTACAAGGGAAAGTGCATTAATGACTGTAAGAACCTATGCTAGAAGTGCCTGCCTTGAAGATGATCTTCAGTCTTCTCTGTTTGGGTCGTCTTTTATAAAGTGACGGTCTCCTGCCATCTCTCAGTGAAAGTTTAATTCCTAGCCAGACTTGAGAAGGTGTTTGTGTGCTAGTTCCTAATTGTCCTACCTTAATGACCTACTTCCAGAAGGTTATTTGGACTTTGTTCCAGATCCCCCTCAGGCTGCAGCATGCCTTCAGTTCAGTCAGGCCATTTCAGTGTTTTTCCAAGACTATAATTCACGATACACAATTAAAAATCAGAATCTTATTTTGAGGTACAAAAATTTGTAGTTGCATTGCCTGAATCAAGTTAAGGACTTCCGACAGTCACTTTTATGGCTCTATGCCTGAGGCTTACAACTTAAAAACCAAGTTATGAATTGCTTGTGTGATAAAGGTGCATTCATTTAATGCAATGAAGCTTATAAGAATTTCATAAGCCATACTACACTCTAGTGGGTCACTCATTCAAGGCTTCTGTTTATTAGGAGTGTTTTCAACTTAACTGAAATCCATAGTGTCAGTATGTGTTGGCACCGGTAATTAAATTACAGATTTAAAATAGTGCATCAGCTGGAGTGATTAAAAACTTGTCTGATTTGCTGATGGCTGCTGCAATAGCAAGCATATACGGTTAGTGTAGTTGGGGCTGGTTTCTTTGTAGGTTTAGGAGTCTGCGTGTGGGTACTGCATTTGCGGTGGAGGCATGAGGTTGGGGACTGATAGAGGAAGGCACAGCAGAAGTGATAAGCAAAACTGTACTTGCAGTTTCCTGCTCTTATCTGTTGAAGTTATTTGTAGGGCATTCTCTGCTGTTCTTTCTTATTTTTTTGTCATTATCCCATTTTTGGCCTTCTGGAATCCCTAGATGTGAAGGGAGGAAGAGGCAAGCTGGGCTAGCACTAAAGAGGTGGCCTGTCTATCCAGATTCCATTAATGCAATTGTAAGTGTTCATATATTCACAGAGAATGAGGGTGGTTATGTCCTGTCTTAATTCCAACTCTAAAAATGATGCTTGTTTGAGGAATATAAGCAGCCCTATTTTTATCTTGTTTAGAAATTGAAAAAATTCAGAAGGGTGAAACAACAAAGAAGGATGAGGAAGAGAACTACCTGGATTTATTTTCCCACAAGAATATGAAACTGAAAGAACGAGTTCTGATACCTGTCAAACAGTACCCCAAGGTGAGGGCCAGAAATAGCTTACTGAATCTCTGTGATTTGCTTATTTTCTGTGGATTTTATGGCTGACTTTTTGAGATAGTAGCTGTCAAAGTCTTAGGAGTTATGCCAGTGTTCCACTATCGCTATGGAATTTTTCCTATGCAAGCTTGCAAGATCTTATTTCTAATATATTACATTTCTAGAATGTCTTGGAATAAAGCTAAATGGTGATGCATAGTTGTGATCTTTTATTACTAGAATAGACACTTTACATATGTAGAGCTTTGTGTTTTATAGTTGAGAACTCATTTAACGCTTAAGATTTGCTGCCTGTAAAACTATTGGAGAGTAGATGTTAAAATTGAATGCTTTATGTGAGTTAATTTAGCTTGATTTTCTGGTGGAGCATGTTTTTCATGAAAAGAATGTTCTGGAACTAAAATTTTCCTGTGCATTTTTTGGTCTGTATTTTTTGGTGAAGAGAAAATGGAGTGGCTAAATTTTTTGTCAGCCAGCATAAGATTCAGAAAAGCTTTTCTTAAGGCTACTGAGCTCTGGAGGTTTGGGTTTTTTTTTTTTCTTTTTTTTTCTTCCTTTACAGTTCAACTTTGTTGGGAAGATTTTGGGACCTCAAGGCAACACCATCAAGAGACTTCAGGAAGAAACTGGTGCTAAGATATCTGTGCTTGGGAAGGGTTCAATGCGAGATAAAGCAAAGGTGAGGGCATGACCCTTGAAAACATATTAATGCCTTTCATATTTCTGTGAGTAGTGGTTCTCAAAGCATTTTATAAAAGATTAAACCCTTAAAAACTAAAAGCAAAGGCAGTAGGACATCACCCTTCCCAAATTGTTCTGTACATGTTAGGAGCAATCTAGATTGGGTCAGAAGTGTGATGCATGTTTTCTTTATGTGCATGACTTAGAGACCAGTCATCTTTTCATATCCCGTACCCTCGGATGCAGAGGTAGTTTATATGAAAGGTGAAGTACAAAGTTTATAAAGTAAGAATTAATTCCGGTTACTCTGTGGAAAGTCATTTGCCAAAGGAATATGTTTCCCCTCCAGGAGAGGGGGGAAAAAAAAAAAAGGAAAAAAAATCCTTTTTCCAACTGTTCCCTCTGAAATCCTTAAATTCTCATGGTTCACTGAAGATGTTGGAGCAGTATGTTCCTGGTAATCTTTAGTGAATCACAAAGTGCCAGGAAGTTTTTTTGAGCAGAAAAAATGGAAAGAATTTTTTTTTTCTTCCTGCTTACTCCCAAAACTGAGTTAACAGTCAGCAGAGCTGTAACTTAATTCAGCTTTTTACTTTAGCAGCACTACTCTTACACTTTGAGCTTATTTGTAGCTTCTTAAAGCCATTTGAATAACACAGGTATCATAAGAGCAGAGTTAATGAGGAAGTTTGTTTGAGGCATTAGACTTCACTAGATGCTAAAGAGCACCTCAGGCAGAAAGGTGGTGCAGAAAAGAACATTGCTTACATATGCTTAATCTTCTGGAAAAAAAAATGGCTGGCATTAATGCATTAAACAAAAATACCAGTCACCTGAAAAGACAGCAATAAAAAGATGGAGTGTGTAGATTGCATGCGGCTTTTTATAAAACTGTATAGTCCTGTGTATATTATGGTCTTTATCCAGGCATGGCCAAAATGATTTTACAGGCATTTCCTGTGAAGGCGTAGAAAAACAGATACAAGAAAAGTAGCTTTCCTGCATCTTATTTAGTTAAAACTAATCTGCTTTGTTTCAGGAGGAAGAACTGCGTAAAGGAGGAGATCCTAAATATGCTCATCTAAATATGGATTTGCATGTCTTCATTGAAGTTTTTGGACCCCCTTGTGAAGCATATGCTCTGATGGCTCATGCCATGGAAGAAGTCAAGAAGTTCCTTGTTCCAGTATGTATACTGATGTTCTTTCCTTTGTGAAGGAGGTAGATGGGTTGTGAATCTGGCTATAAGGATGGGTAAGATCTGCAGTGTAAGGCTTGTGCTACAGTAATTGGTGTAGCTGAGGAAGTCTGGAGTATTAAGTGTGTGTGTGGCAGCTTAAGATGACCCCATTAGTCTATATGAAAGCATGTATTATTCCCCTAACCATAATTAGAAAGACATACACTTACAGGGCAATTCTATAGAACACTTGGAGTAGGTATTTCTCTTCCAGTACTAGCTGTGGACATGGGTGGGTGGGTCATTTGTCCACCTCCGTGTGTCAGTTTTAGCAGGAGAATAAGTTTAGCCGTGCCTGGTGTGGAAGAGACTTCTTGAATGGGTTCCTCTGACTTGGAACTGTAGCATAGAAATCTGGCTAGAAAACTTCATTGGTCAGATCAGAAACTCTTAAGTATGGAGATGTCTGCTCTAAAGGCATGGTGTGAAGATGAGGAGGGTGACTGCCCAGGCAGCTCAATAGTAGTATTCAGTGTTGCAACTAGATTCTGAGACATCTGTTAAATGAGTATTTCTGTTGCCTTAAATGTGTATGATGTGAAGGAATCTCTGTGCTAATCAGGCATTTGTACAAATGACACTTACCTCTTTGTGGATGTCTTTTACTGGTGAACCTTACAAGACCTTTATGGTCAACCTCAGGTCAGTTTTGTGACAGCTAGAGTATTGACTCCAAGAACTGCAGAATTTAAAGGAGTCTTTTGCATGTTATTAAAATGATAGTGTTGCTTACTAAAGTAGGAAAAAAAACAAAATGGGAAAGAAGCACACAGTGCTTCCTGCTTCTGGCTAGCTTAGCCTGTAATTTGGAGACCTGGCAGGTAGAGAGCTGAATATACCTTGGCACCATGTTCCACAGCAGAGACTGGGAGTTCAGATGTTCTGCCTGAAATACCAGGGGCGAACGGAACCCAAGAGCGGTGTGTAGTAGAGGAGTGTGGAAAAACGTATGGGTACTGTGTGATTTCTGTGAGTCTGACACAGAGAGGAAGAGAGATTGCTGTGTGAAGTGCCTTTGAAGGAAGGAGGTCATCTTCAAGGAGCCCCTGGGATGTACAAAACCTCAGCTTGCTAAAGCAAGCGTGCAGCCTTGCTATTTAAAGTGTCTTATCTATCGCTGCCTTCAAACGATGTGTTAAACTTGTGAAAATTGACAGAGGAGTCACTATGGAAGATGAAGACACATCTGGTAGGAGACTCCTTGCTTTGTCATGTTCCCATGGCATCATGAAGATCCTCAGTGCGAGGCCCAGCCTGCCTGTGTGTTGAGGGGAGGGGTGGGGTATGACTTCTGTGGGGTCACCAGTACTAATTCCTGAAGCTAGATCCCCTGAGGTGATAAAAATGCATGGAGCCAGACACATACGGTGTTCCTAACAGTTTGAAAAGACGGTTTGCATTTGCAAATGGGTGTTCACTCTTCATCATGCTGCATCCTATCCTGTTCATTCAATGTGTTGGGAGCACAGCAGTATTTTAGATTATGAGGGCTCACTGCCAGCCACTTGCCTTTAAATGGGAGCTCTAAGGTGCTTGAGGTGAGATATGTCTTGCCTGACTTCATCTCTGAACTCCTCCAACATTTGCAAATAAATCTTGCTGACATCCCTGGGATGCTGGGCATCAGATACCTCCAGAACCCTTATGAAGAGAAGTGGTCTTCCTAGGGACCAGCTGTAGTGCTCACTGCAGCTCCTGGACGTGCCGGTGGTGTGCCCTTCTTGGCTGGTTTGGAGGAAGTTGGCAGTTGTGCACTGCTGCCTGCTGAGCAAGTCCCAGTAAAACTAACTGGCAGATTTTGATTTAGGACTGTCAGGTTATTTTTATTCCAGCATGGTAGCCTGTGATATCCTGGAGCACAGACGGGCTAGTTAGCTGTTCTTTGGAGTTGACTCTTTTCCCTCTTTAGGATATGATGGATGATATCTGTCAGGAGCAATTCTTGGAGCTCTCCTATCTGAATGGTGTACCAGAGCCAACTCGTGGCCGAGGAGTCCCTGTGCGGGGAAGGGGAGCAGCTCCACCACCACCTCCACCTGTTCCAAGGTATCTTTCCCAAAAGCACAGACCTGGAAATGCTGCATCTTGCTCAGACTTGTCTTGCCAGATGAGGTTAAGCTACTTGTTCTTGCACATCAGCTGTTGGCCTTGACCTTGGCTTTTGGCCAAGGCTTTCTAGCCTTGTGCTGCGATGCTTTTAGCAAGCAAGCATCAAATGTTTTGTATGTTTTGAGATGTCATCTAGTGCGGCGGATGTCTTCTGTATTATTTCTGATGTCTGAAATCAGTAGCTCCATAAAGTAACCTTTCAAAAACTGGCCTACAAAATCCTGTGTAGATAGATGTGTCGTGTTTGCTTCTGTAGCTTTCAGCAGGATACACATATTCAATTTAAACTGACCTGCCTTTGAAAGTTATAGGATGGCATTTTTCTGTCATTGCTGTCAAGGCGTTGGGATAAATTGGTGATAAAACTCTGCTACTATAGTTCTTGCTTCACTACCTATTTCATGGGGGGAAAGTCTTTGCTTTTCAGTGTTTAGCTCAGAAGTGTCCATGCTCATCTCATCATTGATCTTTACAGTCCTGGAGGTCTGGCAGTCATTACAGGTTAGTGATAGAGGGTTGTTTAAAATGAACTCTGAGAAATTGCTTGGCCAAAGTTCTGTATCACATTTATTTCTTCATCTCTACAACATCTAATGCAGTAGAGTTCTCATCTCAGAAGAGGTTTTTGCAAATTCTGCAATACAACGTTAACAATTCTTGTGCTTTCATTCTTGGTAAAGAATTCATGGCTTAGTTAATGGTGACTGTATGTATTTATCAGGCTATTGCATTTTAAAGTAGGTGTAAGAAGCGTATGCGCTGCCCTCGGTATTCAGCACACGAGCAGTACGGCAGTAGCTGTTCACAATCCTTTTTATCTCCTTTCCAGAGGACGTGGTGTTGGTCCTCCCCCTCCTCCTCCTCCTCCTCGGGGGGCCCTCGTGCGAGGAGCCCCGGTGCGGGGTGCCATTGCCCGGGGAGCTGCTGTAGCCCGCGGAGTACCTCCTCCCCCAGCAGTACGGGGTGCTCCTGCACCCAGAGCACGTGCAGCCGGCATTCAGAGAATACCGCTTCCTCCTCCTCCTGCACCAGAAACCTATGAGGAATATGTAAGAAACTGCATATCTTTGTGTGTTTGGATTTTTTTAATTCTGGCTAGCTGATCGTGTATTAGATGTTCAATGTTACTGAAATAAGAGCTAACAACAGTGAGGTTGCACAGGATAAGTGGCCACTAGTCACTAGTATGGTGCTAGGTGACCTGCTCTGCCTCTTTAGCAGTTCCCCTCCTTTGAGAACTAGTGTCCTAAATACAGGGCAAGGGGTCACTTTTATAAAACTGAAATGTGCCCCCAAGACTGAAGTTTGTCATAACTCTCAGAGCATGGTAGAAAAACTGCATCACAAAGATGGATGTAGTTCACATCACGTTCTCTTTCTGCAAGAGAGCTCTTTGAGCAAGAAACAGCAAAGGTTTCTTACTGCCCCTAAAATCCTTAAAGTAAGTATGTGAATTAATGTGGTGATGTTTCAAGTCATATAACTGATCACCAGCCTCCTGCCAAGGTTATCTTAGCATCTGTGCTCTTGGTATTCTAAAGGAAAAACAAGACAGCTGGTTTTGATGCACAACAGCATTTTGGGGAACCATCACAAGTATTGATACTTCTAAAAATCTGTTTCTCCTCTTGGTAAAACTCATTTTTTCCACTGAAGCCAATCATAAGTGAATAGGTTGTTTTTTGCCTACCTGTAAATCTGTGGTTTGGATAACAGAGTTACAGGCCTCCTGGCACATGGATTTCTACTGCAGACAAAGTACACCTTGGACATGTAAATGACTTTCAAATGCCTTGTAAAGCTAAGTGTGCTTCGTTCCTCCCAAGCCACGGGACCCAAGCAGATCTTAGCTACCTGTGTCTTATGATTGAGCCCCCTTCCAGTGGCAGGTGAAGATTCACAGGCTCCTCTGAAAGCTGCTGTAGCCTGAATGCAGTTTTACCATTCCTCTTGGTCAGGCATTAACCTTTGGTCCTTCCATTAACACTAGTTATGTCATCATCCATTTCAGGGCTATGATGATGCATATGCAGACCAGAGCTATGAAGGGTATGAAGGCTACTACAGCCAGGGCCAAGGGTAAGTTTGCATGTCTCCTATCTGTTCCTGACAAAATTATGCATGATCTTTTTTTTTTTTTTTGCTTTTAAGGGAATAGAAACACTAATTTCTGAGTTTGAGCTATAGGGAAAGTGCCCTATTCTGCTGGAATCCAGGAGTGCCTGGGAGATAACTTTTGGGAGTGTCCCAGTGTCCTTGACAATTCTGTAAAAGCAGTGATCAGACACACCACAGCCACGAGCAATATTGGGCATCTTTGCTTTTCCAGTGTTTGTGCAAGTTGTGTCATTTCAGGAATACGATTTCAGCACTGTATGTAACCAACATAATTACTCTTCCAGGGACACAGAATACTATGATTATGGACACGGGGAGGCACAGGAAACCTATGAAGCTTATGGTATGTCTGGGAATACTGTTCTCTTGACAGGGAAGGGGCTGCACATAGTTGGGAATTGCCTGCAGCGCTTGCACATAGTTGGGAATTGCTTGTGGTTGACCAGTGGTTTTCCAGTGCTGCTCCTACTCTGAGCAAAAACCTACTGAGGAGAACTTCAAGTAGTTTTCATGGTAGACTATTTATACCCTATGGATTATCCAGGTCTGAACAACCAAAGGCATTCTGCGGTTTTTAGATTCTTATCTAGCTTGATTGTCTCAAAGGTGATGCTTTTAAAATTCCATTTTTTACCTATGGAAATATCTTTTAATTTCCTTGTAGCTTTAGAATATTTTAAGAGCTCTGGATTTCCACCCACAGCACTACTTTTGCTGCAGTCTGGTTTTCACTGGTTATATTTCGTTGAGCTGGATGAGTGCATAGTTCCATCTGCTTCCTTATCCTTAAAAAACCACTAGCTGATACTGACTCTGCACTACACATTTGCTTGAAAAAAGGATTTAAATGTCGTATCGAGGCCTCTCTTTGACTAGGTGGAACAGTTTTGGTCAGTATGACTTGCAAGTAGTCTGTGAAGTTTAGCTAATTTGAATTATGTAAGGCTTGTCAACGTGGGCTAGACTGGGGGGGCTGGGAGACCAATTTAACCATGTCTGTGTAAATCCCCAACTGTTGCAAACAATAGGCCTTATCTGAGGTGCTGGCAATAAAGGATTGCGTGACTGCGGTTGTTTTTTTAATGCTAGCTCAGATATCCGAGCTTATGAATGGCATCTGCATGTGGCAATGAGTAAGATTCATTTTCCTCTCTCTGTAAACAAGCTGAACTATAAAGAGTTACGAAAGCTGCACAGCGAGCTGCTTAATGGCATGGAAATACGCTGTATGGAAAACACTGTCTTTAGCAGAGCAACAGTTGCCTGAAGCTGTGAATGGATGCAGGTAGTGATGGTCATGACCAGCTGGAGGGCCTTCCTGGGATCCTCAGGAACTGGGAATCCCCTGTGCTGGTATTAGGGAAGCAGAGTTAATAATACTGTCACTGTCTCCCGTGCTGGCCTCGGGCTGTTCCCTGCTCTGGGCTTAAGTTGTGAGAAGTTCAAATGCAGGTGCCTAACTAGGGATGCTTTTCCAGTCTAAGATGCATTTGAATAGACAGCTGCTGCCAGTAACTTTGGCTATCTTTCCTGCCTTCAATGGCTTGGTTTGTTGCCTGTGTTAGTCACGCAGCACAAAGAGGCTTTTGTGCCTCCTACTTGGTAGGAGAGCGGTGGTGCTGTCTGGGACATGAAGGCCAAAATGCTCATTCTATACTTGGCATGAAGTTGCCACAGCTAATCTGTTTATCCACAGTAATTTCCTTTGGTCTCTGCTTTCATGAAAACAGAATTAGAGAAGTAAATTGTTGAGCCAGGCTGGAGACAGTTCTGAGAAAATGGGAACGTGCTCCATGGCGGTAGGAACAGGCTCGGCTGTCTTCCAGGCTTCGGACACTTGCTGTCATAAACTGGTGACCCTGGAGAGAATGGCAGGCATGCAAGTATGAATGTTGCAAGCACAAGCCATAACGAAAGCTGAGCTTGGATATTTGGGGCTTGAGCTAGCTCGGGGACAATAGGAATGCGAACTTCATTTGCTTCGGTGGTGGTTGTACATAGCAGAAGGGTTTGGGCTGTCCTGTCGAGTGCTTTGTCCCATCAGCAGTTAATGCTGGTACAGCACTAGCAAGTGATGTCTGCTCTGAAGAGGTGAGCAGATGCTGCGCAAGCTGCGGCTGTAAATTTTCCTGTATTCATGGAGGAGAAGGAACAGCAAGTCGCAGTCAGAAACAGGCTGGTGTCTGGATGTTCAGTCAGACGTGCTGCCGTCCTAGAGCAGTGTCGGGACTTAATTATTTTGGCACAATTATCCAGGAGCTGCCTTGCACGGTGTCTAGGAAGGAGAAAAGCTCTACCTGTAGCAGCCCCCACCAGCCAGAGCCCCAGGGCTATAGATGCTGCTGGCTGCCCGCCCGAGGGGCCATGACTGCTGCAACCTTCGCTGCGGCTGGCTGCCAGAGCTGCCCCGTGAATTGGCTTTGGCTCTACTGAAATTAATTACTCCTAAAAGGCACCATGTTTGTCCAAGTCGGTGCTTAGCCGGGCTGTCGGAGCTGCAGGCTTCCCGAGGATCCCCAGGCAAGTGTCTTTTTCCCGTAATGTTGGAAGATGTGCTGCAAACAAGAGGTTTTGGCGGACCGCGGGGCATTTTGCAGACCGGTTTTGGGGTGAAGCCGCTGTGAAGATGCCCCGTGCCTCCGCATTGACTCCGGAGGGGAGCCCTGCCGGCCGGCACGGCCGCTCCTTCCGTGCCCCTTGGCTTGCAGCACTCCGCCATCCTTGACGTATCCCTCTCTTTTCCGCAGGGCAAGATGACTGGAACGGAACCAGGCCCTCCCTGAAGGCCCCGCCGGCCAGGCCAGTGAAGGGGGCCTACAGAGAGCACCCATACGGACGTTATTAAAAAACAAACATGAGGGAAAAATATCAGTTATGAGCAAACAGTTGTTACTGATTCTTGTATCTCCCGGGATTCCCGTTGCTTTACCCACACCAGACAAGTAATTGTCTAACTGTTTTTCTTCGTGGCCCTTTTTCTCCCACTCCATCCTCACCCTGCATTCTGGCTTCTGTACGTAGTATTTTAAAATGAGTTAAATAGATTTAGAGGACCGACTTTAATTTTTTTTTTTTAAGTGTGTAGATGGCTTTTCTTTCTTTGTTGTTTAGATAAACACAACTGTACCTTTTTTAATAAAAAAAAAGTTGAGTTAAAAATGTTAGTTTCAAAAGTGACATGCTTTGCTTAGCAGTTATGAAATTAAGGTTTTGTTAACCTTTTAAGTTTGGTTTTAAGGAACCCATAAAAGTTGTAGTTGCAGAATCCCAAAGTAGGCTACATTTCAAAATTCAGGGCTGTTTTTAAGAATTAAAATCATAATGTAACGGTAGTAGCTGCCACCGTTTAAAAGTAACCTCAGATTGTCAAACTTTCCTTAAAAGCAGATTGCTGGTGAATCTTAAGTTTAAATTTTAATACAAAGGATCCTCAAACAAATTAAATAGCATTTTTAAAGGTAATTGACTTAAAAGGAAAAAAAAATTAGGTTTGTAAAATTGACTTTTCTCATGTGGGTTTTGAAATCTAGCCCCGAACATGCGGTGTTGAGAGATGCTTGGGAAGCAGATTTTCCAGTGTAAAGGGGTTCTTAGTTTGGTTCTATATGGAGAACTTTTAAGGGAAAAACAAATTAAAGCATGGCTCTAATTGCCCAGTGTTTGATATTAGAAAACAGAGTATTACGTGAGTAGGTCTGAACTCTGTAAAATTACAGTCTTCTCATTTTTATAGTGCTTGGGGCAGATAATACAGTGCAAGTTTAAAACTTGACAAGATTGTCAATATTAGCAATCCCATTGACTTGTTCAAGTGTATCTCAACACTACCTTTGCATAAAAAGGGACACTGCAGCTGAAAAAATGAGGAAAAATTTCACTTTGTACATAGGATAAAGTCCTAATTGGATTTGTACACTGTCCTCCCAGTCTGTTCTTGAAGATTAAATGCTACATGTGTAAGTCTGCCTAAATAGGTAGCTAAAACTTGTCAAAATGTCTGCCGCAGTTTGTCAATAAAGTTTAGTCCTTTTTTAATCAAAGTAAATGTGATGAATTGTCATTTTTTTGTTGAGCAATAAAATAGCTATTTTTTTTCAAATAAATTTAAATTAATGCTAAAGCTAATTGTCTTTTTAAAACATGGAGACATTCTAAAAATGGTGTTTTTTGTAATTCTCACAAAAAGTTTATCAAGCTCATTGAACGAGCTTAATTTAAAAAAAAAAGTAAGAAAAATTGTTTTTCACCCCCTGGAAGTTGTTGAAAGTTTGATCCTGTGCTATGGCAGAAATCTGATGTCTGTTCTGCTGGAAAGACTTTATGGTTCTTTGCTGAATTAATGATTCAGATTTCAGGTGGCCTCACAGAGTATTCCAGACTGCAGACTCTAGACTGAGTCTGAAATGGCTGATTGAAACGTAGCATGACAAAATGAATGCTGAAAAATCCAAGGCTTAGCTACCACTGGGAGGAGGAAGCTTGCTTTTTCTGCTTTATGTAAACACCCCTAACCCCCTTGGCTAAGATGATGCCCTTCCTATTTTAAGGTAGCCTTTACTTGGAAAGCCACTTAAAAATCTGTTTGAGAAGGGTGCTGCAGTTGCTCCTCATATCCTTCTGACAGGGTGTGTATGTGTATATATATATATATAATATAATAGTTTAAATTAAACTGCTGCTTAGAGACATGAAAAATGGTTTGTGTTTCCAATCTGCAAAATGAATCTGGCATTCTAGGGGGAGAGAATTAAACTGCTCGGGGGTGAAAAATAGAGCATTAGGAACCAAACTGCTTGTAGCAGTGCATGATTGAGGGGAATACTTTAAAACAAAAAGTTGTATTTGTAGATTGTTATTAAAGTGTAAATAACTGAATTTTCAACAATGGTTTGGAGTCAGCTTTCAGGGCATAATGTCTTGCTTGATGAAAAGATCACCCTATACCCCCCTTTTAAAGGAAAATTATCGCAGGAGAATCAGGATGTGTAAAGCTAACATGCATCGCAAAACCCAAAAGGTAACCTAAATGTCTGATTTTAATAGAACATTTCTCTTTTACATAAACTGTGACGGCAACTTGCATAAACTTTATTGAAACAATTCTTCAGATGTTAATTTTAATGTAAAAATTTGCAAAAAATGTTTAAAATAAACATTTAAAAAAAACCACATGCTTCTGCATAAATTAGCAATAACTTTAATA
The DNA here is from genome assembly GCF_000687285.1 of Phaethon lepturus. Taxonomy (NCBI): domain Eukaryota; kingdom Metazoa; phylum Chordata; class Aves; order Phaethontiformes; family Phaethontidae; genus Phaethon; species Phaethon lepturus. Next base: position 18,251 of record NW_010520920.1, read on the forward strand.
ATGTGCCCTTTGAAAATGCACTGTAATGTAATGTGGGCAAAAAGGAATCGGCAAGCTTAAATATCAAAAGATGTAAAATGACAACGAATATAGATAGTCCTGCTACTGCCAAAAAAAAAAAAATTCTGCTCAGTTATTTAAAAATGTAAAATGATGGCCCTTTTTAGACCCCAGTATTGATATTTACTGTGAAATGTTCAAAGCTCAGCTTAAGTTGCATGTTTTCCTTCCTGTGTAATTGCATGCAGGAATCTTTTTCTTTTGATTTGTGCTTACATTAAGGAGACTCACAAATGTCTTCAATTTGCAGGAGTCAAGAGTACGTCGCTATGAATCGCTTGGGTGAAGATGAGCAGGGGCAACACGAAGTGGGTAAGTTTGTTTATTTTTGCAACCCGTTGCAAGCTGCTAACATGTTCTGTGTGGGAGGTGGGGGGCGGCACCATCTGAGCTGCTAAATCGAAGCCATTCTTTATATACCCATAAATAAATTACTCTTGCAAAAGGCCAGTTACATGAGTGACACTCTTGGAGAGGGCATGGTGCGGAGGAGGCTTCAGTATGCACCTGCATAGAGCTCTCCCACCGAGACCCCCTGGAGAAGGAGCTTTCGGTGGATTTGAGGGGAGAGGGGAATAATGTGGTAAGGAGATCTGTCTCTTGGAGCTGGTCCCCGACTGAGATGCTGGCCTTCACGAGAGCGCTCTCGGCAGCAAGGTAGTGTTGAAGTCGTTACCTCATGCTCTAGAGACAGCAGCCCAAGGAACGGCTCACCAGGAATTCCTATATGAGACCATAATTCATTAAGATAGACTGGAGATTTTCGAGCAGATGCTACCCTGCTAGATCTTGCTGGTTCTACCCCTTCCACGCCCCGTCGCTGCGCTCTGAAATGTGATCTGGCTGCTGGCCGTTCTCTTTTAACGGCTTTTCATCTGATGTCATTGCCAGGGATGGCTGGGTCAGTGGGCCTGCCTGCCTGGCTCGGACGCGTTTAGCTCAGAGCCCTGCAGGGCTGCACGCCTGGTGTCAGCGAGTGAACACCCTGAGCCCGCGGGAGGGGTGATGAACCCCCAGCACCTTTGGGTGCCGGTGCCGGTTGGCACCCACGGTGGCAGGGCTCCCTCTGGCGGCTGCTCTGGCCCCGCTGACCCGCTGCTTGTCCAACAAATACCTTAATAAATGTACCCAAGTGCTTGCAAACCGAGCGGTACCTTGGTTGGGGAAATTATCACGCGTCAGTGGAGTGACCTGCTTACGCAGCAAGGACACATCTTCCCCCAGGCCCGAAGGCAGCAGCTGTAAGTGTTTCCTTCGGGGGCAGCTAGTCAACTTTCTCTCAGATCTTGAGATCACTGAAAGTCTGAGCTCCATAAATAAAAGAACAAAGAAGTAAACCCTTGCAATGCTGAAGAAGTCTAACAGCTTCAAAAGGCAACTGTGAAAAGCCCTGGGCATAGGACATAGAAGGACATCAAGTCTTATTTTATATGGAATTGTAAAGCTACCCAGCGAGCTTCTCTTATCTTAGGAGTATTAGGAACAAGAAAGCAGTAATATGTGGAAATGCTGCAGCAGAGCAAGATTACCCTAAATTCTTTGACTTCAACTTGAAAATTGGATCCGTAGTTTTCTGCTAGGGGAAATCATAACATGTCTGGATTTGTGGTCTGTTTATCGAATGCATCTTCATTTGCAGTGTAATTGGAACATCAATTTATATGGTGGTGTACCAATCTTTCCCATTTCTTTCTTAATAGGCACAGCTTTTATATCAAGTGGAAAAGATTTGGTAGAGATCATCTATTATGATGCAGTTTTTTACCAGTAGAAGTGGATCTTGTGACACTGCCTTTGGAGTAATACAGCTTGCTTGTGCATTGCATTTGTTGCATGTTTATGTGAAAGATTTTGATGTTACGGAGGAATGTAAATCTTAATATATTGAAAATAACTGTATATGCCAAAAGGATTCTGAAAACATGCCCTGCATCAAACATCTTCCTCCCTCTCATAGCATTACTACATTCAGATTTTGGCCTAGAGTCTTGCAAAAGCTAATTTGAGATCCCAAAATAGCCGTCAGTATCGGATGTGTCTCTCAAAGATGCTCTAATTAACCAGACGTTGCGGGGGTGATACAGGACTTGCTGAAATTTGTGAGGGGTGGAGATTCCTTTGAGTACTGAAGTCTGAGTCACCTAAATAACCTTCCCTTTTCTACTGACACATAACCACTGGAGGTAATATTCTGCTGGCTGTGAGCTGACAAGCACTAGTGATCTTTCATCTCCTGATTTCCACAAAGTACTAATTCACATCTTACTATTTGTAGGATTTTGGTAAAGACCACAAGCAAGATAAAGGCCCCCATTGTGCTTGGTACTGTACGGTGAGATGTACAGCAGCAGTCATGTCTCCCCCGTGGAAGTGTTTCCCGACAATACTGTGCTTTTTCAAGAGAAGCTTGGCTCTAGGAGCATCCTCCTGCTGCAGAGCACTCCCTGCCTCAGCAGTCCCATCTTCTCTGGCCCTTGCTCTGAGTGGCCGCAGCTTCGTCAGCCTCTAGTCCAGCCCTTTGGTATAAATACTCAGGCTGGCCTTGCTTGGAGCTGGTACAGACCTGGGCTTTACACTTCCTCGGTGAGATCTCGCCACGCATAGCAGTTCATAGGCAGTATCTTGGACAGCAGCAGGAGTGTGAAACAGAGCTCGCAGGAAAAACACTCCAATTGGTGTTGCAGAGATGTCCCCAGCAGCTTTTCCTGGAAGGAGACTGTCATACAGTGCCCCTTCCCTGGCTTCAAGTTGCTGTTCAGATTATTAAATAAAGCAAATGGCTACAAGCTTTATTTTATAACTTACCTATGGTATTTTTATGTTTAACTTAAAACACTGTGCTTTCCGTAAGGCTAAGACGGTACCTTGATACGGTCCTCTGCAGAATTCCGTATTTGGTAAGTTGGCTTTGAGAGCACAGCTGGATTCCCTGTTTGGCCGTTAAAGCAGATGATTCTTTTTCTACAGAACGAGTTTTTAAATTTGTATGAGAGCATCTGTCACAAACAGAGCCAAAAAAAAACAATTTAAATGTACGTGTCTTCCCTTCCTCACCCCATGCTGCTGCTCTCCTAAAGAACACGTGGGCTGAGGGTGATTCCTGCAGCCTGCGGTAGACCCTCCAAATGGCCCCAGAGGGGAAGAGACCAGCTGTGCCCTGTCTGCTGGGAGATGCAGAGGAGAGCAGGCGGTGCTGCTAACACAGCTCTTCTCTTGGCTGCGAGGAACAAGTACATATGGTGCTTTTGGGGAGGAAGACGGGGCTTAGGGAAATTCTTCCTTAATTGATAAACCTATAACATCTTGGATGAGATGTTGGACACATGCCCCATTTGTAAGCTTTGAGGGGGAGGAATTTCTGCAGGCTAGTCAGGGCCCGTGGGAACTCCCATCTCGAATGTAGATACTATTCCTCTTTTTATACTCGGGAAGCTCAGTTCCTGTGAGCACAGAGCAGAAACCTTTGCTGTTATTGCTCAGTTGAGCCTTCCATTTGCTGCCATATGTTTTAATAGAAATGTTTGTTTCCCCGCTCGTTTTGCTCCTTTTGCAAAGTGGGATGAATCTCCAATGAGCTGATTTCAGATCTGATAAAGGGACCCATTTAAGATGGCTTTCGCTTTGCTGTGGCTGGGAGATAGGAACCTGCCAGCTCTTGGTGAGTGTTGGAGAACGTGGGAGCCTCCCTCAGCTGCCTCAAAAGCTGGAGAGCAGCAACTGTATGTTGGAGTACTGAAATATAAAGTGTTTTCCAATGAAACTGTTGCTTTTACCACTGGCTTTAGAACCAAACACGACCAAAGGCTTGTATGTGGTGTTACAGATGCAAACCTGTTTTTAACCTGACATCAGTACGTCCTACCCGTTACCTTTATAGTTGTTCCTGGAAGATTCTGTTAAAACCGCAGGTGCCTGGATACTCCTGGTTTTTGATGGCTTTGCACAATGTAGGTTTCAAAACCAGTAAGAAATGAAAGATTGGTCCTGTGAAGGTTCATTCATTTTAGAGATGGCTTTGCCTCCAGCCCAGGCCCGGCTGGTTCTCGGGATTGTGTAACGCTCCATCTGGCCTGAAGCATCAAACACCCACAAGTTACGGAAATCAGTGAAGAATACTGCAAGGGCTTGGGAAGGATGGTGAAAACTGATCAAGGTGAATCACAGCATTAAAATAACTTGTAGAGGAAACTGGCAAGCTCTTGCAAGGCTGGTATTTAGCGAGAAGTGTTCAACAGATGTTGAAAATCGTTAGTCATTCCCTGTAATAAAGGCCGGAGGTTGAATTTTTGTTTGGCTTTCAGAGGCGTGTGATTTTTTTCCCCTTCTTTGTTTCAACCCTGCTGCAGCGTTGCTGCTCCTGGGCAGAGGGCGTTGGGGTGGGGGGCTCTGCCC
>NW_010520921.1:0-1231 GCF_000687285.1 Phaethon lepturus
AACCTTAATGATTCTGTGATTCTGTGATGGGAAACTGGAGAGAGCGTGGACAAGAGGCACCATGTACATTACACGTGCATTAAGTAATGTATAATACGGTGCTGCTTGTTTTCTATTTTTAGACCCCCCAGTTCACTTCCTTCCTTTACGAGTTCTAGGAAACTTTAGGGAAACTTGGAATTATAGACTCATAAGATAACTCAAGTTTGAAGGGACTGCAGGAGGTCTCTAGTCCAACCTCCCCCCCTCAGAGCAGGGTCAGCCAGGAGGTCAGAATAGGATGCTCAGGGCTTTATCTGGTCTAGAAAATCTCCAAGGACAGAGACTGCACAACGTCTCTGGGGCAACCTGTTCCATCTGTCATGGTGAAAAAATACTTCCTCATATTCAGTCTGAACCTCTTGTTTCAATGTTTGCCCTTGTCTATAGAGAGCATGGCTCCAATTTCTTGCATTGTAAGTCAAACAGGTTCTTAAAATCCATCAAACAATACCAATTTACTCTGATGAAGGTCTCATCTAACTATGATGACGACACTGCAAGACTTTGTCGATATGCTTTACCACCTCAGGTATTCTGAAATGTGATCCTCCGCTGCCTGACACCAAATGTAGCCATTTACACCAATGCAAGACAAACAGGCACCATTTCACATCCATATTACACCAACTACATGGCTAAACCAGGCAGAAAGCAGTAGAAAATCAGGTTCTCTAATCACTGTAAATCAGAAGAGAGAGGTTACATATTCAGCCAGGGTATAAATTCCCCTCAACATACCTAACGATAGTAAACATGCAACAGATTAACACACCTACAGTTATCTTTTCTCTGTTCCTGTTTAGTGATGCCAGGAACGTTTAAACCTACTGTGATTTTCAAAACATGTAGTGGTCATCATTACTGTAATGCATCTATATTTTGGTATAACAATACAGTAATCAATCAATTGCAAATTTGATTACTGCACAAAAACAGAATGGGTATAACCACTTGGCTGTGAAAGCACTGGAAGAGGCCACTATGAAGAGCTGCAACGTCCTTGCCTACATGGCAATTTGGTTTCTGAATCTGACAGGCGGCGTTAATTGGAATAGACAGCTTTCTCACCTAAGAAAGCCAAAACTCAGTTTTTGGAAGTAGGTACTAAAATTTACTGAAAAACAGAATTACTATGGGATTATTTTTTTTTAATGGGAAAGACTAATTTTTAACTTTTTCATCTGAATCA
>NW_010520922.1:0-10099 GCF_000687285.1 Phaethon lepturus
TGCCACCATCGCTGATGGGCTCGGCCTTGGCAGCGCTGGGTCTGTCTTGTAGCCGGCTGCATCGGCTCTGTGGGACACAGGGGAAGCTTCTGGCAGCTGCTCATGGAAGCCACCCCTGCAGCCCGCTGCTACCAAAACCTGGCCACGCAAACCCAGTGCCATAGTTTATGGCTATAAGACCTTAATAAAGGCAGCAATAGGAATAGCTAAATGTAATTGTTTAGTAAGGAGCATGAACACTAACTCAGCAGCAGGGAGGTGTCTCCATGAACCGTTTGGTGTTCTTCCATCTCTTTAATCACGTTCCTGAAAGCTGGTTACTGTGTGTGTCTGTACCCTTGCTAACATAGTATTTACTGCCTCTAACTGTACACAGGATCTGTAACATAACGGTTTGAGACACTCGTCTGATAATAAATCACAATAACTATATTTTTACCCCAGAAGCATTGTAACATGTTTTCATGTGCCACAAGAACAGACTCAGAGGTCATGAGTCAGGTACATCGGGTGTGATATCAAATAATGCAGCAGCATTTGCTGTTAGCTTTATGTATAGATTATCTTAGATGGAAAGGTAAAAGATAATGAAGGCACCACATACAAGCCAAATGTTATTTATTAAACTCTTGTTTCTTGATAAGCAAAGCAAAATGTTCTTCCTTTGGAAATTGGAGGAACCCGGTCAAATAACCACTCCATTTGCGGGGACAAACTGTCTACAGAGACAGTTTTTTCTACCACCTTAGCAGTGGTTATTATAAAAATTGTCACATTTGATTTGAGGCCTCAGGTGCAACTCTGAAACAAAGGACGAGTTTCTAACTTGTGATGGATGGTACCAATCACGGTGTGACTCAGGCTGTTCCTATGGTTTCACACACAATATGCAGTACAGTGCATATTCTGGGTTGTATCAGGGTGTGTGGGCAGGCATTTCTTTTCAGGATCTGGTCCAGAATTGTTTGTTTGCAGTAGTTTATTGCTTGGCTCATCTATTATGGTATTGCTGATTGCTGCCCCCATTCTCCCAAGATTTTTGTCAGAGATGTGTCAGGACTTGGCACCCGATTTTTCATTTGTTTTAAAAAAAACTACCTCTGCTTCAGTTTCGTGCGCTTCTCACCAGAGGAGGATGCCTGGCTCTGTCGGGGGATGCTTGACACCGTGCTGGGAAGCACTGGGGGTGTGTGTGCAAGTGTGCATATGCACGTGCATATGAAAGAAATCTCGTCCCTGGGAACATTCTCTACAGGCCCACGGAGCCTTTTTTCAAATTGAAGCACCCTGCAGACTCTTCGCCTTGCTCTGGCTGGATGCAGTCGTAAGGGATTGTAATGCTGGCCAGCAACTGCCTGCCCCCGTTTCTTCCCTTTTCACTGGTTTCACTCGAAAAGGATAGGTATGGCGTGAGAGTTCTTATAGCTGTGCCATAGACATACCGATCTACTTTCTCTAAATCAACTCGTCTCTTTTTGCTTACCCACCCACCACCACCATTCGGGGTCACCCACGCATCAGGCAGCTCTGTCTAGAGGCTTCTGCAATGACCCAACCTACCCGCCCAGCCCCTCAGCTGGGCATGCCCGGGGCCAAGCTGGCCAAGCCTTTTGCTTGCTCCATTTGAATTTCCCCTCAGTGTCTGACCACCAGGATTTGCTCAAGCTTGCTACAACATTACAGACTCTTCTTTTTCAGATATTGGAAAGATGGTCAGAGTTATAGATAGCATTTGAAAAAAAAAGCTATTAAAATTGATTGTTTTGTAGGTTCTGCGGCTGATAGAACTATTACAGTCCTGCGGGAAGCAGAAGCAAAACTGTTGGATAAACATAAAAATGTGTGATTATTTTTAACTAGTGGATAAAACACTGCAGAGAAATAGTTCCTATTTCACATGGCTGTAACTGAACAGATTAAACCCAAGGATGGTTCATTTCTTTGGACTGTCTCATGGTTTTCTTTCAACAGCAGCCAGTGGTGATAACTGAAGGTGGGTAATCATCTCTGGCATGCAAAGGTGGCCCATCAACCTAGTTTCTGTGATGGGTAAAACCAGACACCAGGTGACTCAAATCGTAGCAGGCAAAAGATGAGCCTGCCTGTCTAAATTAAATACATGCAGTGTAGTTTCTAGTGTTTGAATTTACACCTTTTGGCATTGTTCAGTCAATCAAATTGTGTGATTGGCCAAAAAAAAAAAAAAAGAGCATTGCGGCTGCATCTCACAGGAGTGTCAAAGAACATCCACTGTCTACTGCACATTCAAGGGCACAAGCCTGATCTCAGCGGAGTCACTGTGTATCTAGGGATTTAAATGAGAACAGGTTTAATGTACATTAGTGAAGGCCCAGAAGACAAATGCTTAAGCCAGGCATCCTACAGAGAAAGTAATGTTCCGCCATATGACAGGCACAGATCGCCACCCTAAGTGTCTGCACAGAGGTATCTTGGCATCAGCGGGAGGCGAAGAAAGCAACGGAAAAAAGCAGCAGCAGCACAGGATGCAGCAAAACCATGATTTCTTCTGTCCTCTTCTGCTCCTTTAGACTTATTTCAGCCTCATTAGATCACCTAACACATTCTCTAAGAGAGTACATTTTCTGACTCTATACAGATGTGGAAGGCCCCAAGAAATTTAATCACCCAACTCGGAAGTGACGGACCCCGCACTCGCGCGCAGGACGCTGTGTCTCAGAAAAGATAGGCAGTGGAGACCGGGCTGGGCTTGCTCAAATAATGTATATGGGGTCTGTGCTGATCCGGAAAGAAGAAACCAGCTGCCCGAGCTGACAATGAAGAACGAGATTGCCTGTTTATGTACACACACAGGCCATTTCGACATAATTTTCTCTAGTGCTTTGTTCCTTTCCCTAATAAACCAACTTGTTTATCACTATAGCAACCGGCTACAGATTCCTGGAAAGAAGAGCTGCAAATGCCCATTTGGACTTCTGTGGTCGCAGGCAGTTGGTACGAGCAAGGTGTCCTACCTGCCTCCCAGAGCTCTGAAATGCCACGTCGGGACAGGGCGTGACACGGTGTGACATAGTGCGAGGGGGACACGCAGAGCCAACAGCACTATGCATAGCTTGATGGAAGCCATCGCAAAAATAAACACTGTTTTAACGGAAAATAAATGCGTTATACGTAAGGAAAAAAAATCCAAACAGGTTGAAACGCAGAGCTGAATCCTCAATGCTGAAAAGATTATCCCTCCGTGCCATGGGCTTCCGTGACGAAGACTGGAAGAGGTGGGAAACGGACGTGCAAGGGACCTGCCCAGGGGAGGTCCTGCAGGCGCGGGAAGGGATGGAAATCAGTGCTCTCACCAGACGTCTGCTGCCAGCACATACCTCTGAAACCTGTGCCAGTGAGTATCCCGCTGGTGCTGAGCCACGTTCCCGGTGACATCTCGGAACTGCAGCGTTTGCTCAAGGGGCAAAGGCCCATGGGGAAGAGCGAGAGATGTAGTCTCAGGAGATAACCTTCAGGGGTACCATAATTACACAGAAGGGGAGATGTTTACTTGCTTTTCAGCCTAGAAAACCGCATGCACAAAAAAACCTGCATTACAAGAATATTAGCACAAATGCAAACTCAGGCATTCAAAGACAGGAAGCACTACAATTAAGATTGCCTGTTGAAGCTGAAAGTGGTCTCTTCAAGCACTTGCCTTATGATTCAGCCTTTGCATCTTCAATTTTCTTTTAGATCTGCCTTTTCAGATAGTATGAAGAGGATCATCCTGACGCTATTTAGCTACCCTTCCCCTGGATTCCTGTAACTCCTGTCAGGAGCTCCTGAGCTCTCCCTACGTCCTGGCACCTGGTCGGTTTGCTTATATTTTGAGCATGCCCAGGCTATGGAAAAAAAAAAAGTAAGTTTAAAGCCATGTGTTTTAAAAAGACTACTTGACCCTTGGTCCTCATATGAAGAGGGTTGAATGTTTTATTCCGTGTTTTGTTTGTAATGTAATGTTACATTAATGAGGTAATGTTGTTGTAGCACCAGTGTCCTAGCACATGTCAGGCAAGCTTGTAAGGAGAGGTATCTTCTAGTAGACTACATAATACAGTAAAATAAACCAAAGCAGACAAGTGTTAAGGCATACAAGCTTTTCTTCAGGTCTGAAACAGCAACTGACCAAAATGCCTGCAAAAGAGGAACAGCTCCAGGTTACTCCCTGGAGTTATTCCTCATAAAGAAAATGTTTTCTTTCACCATGTTGTGATTTTTTTGTAAGAGCCTCAAGTTGATGATTTTTTTTTTGTCCTTGAGAAGTCAAAGGGTCTGCTCCAGTTTCTCTTGAAATCACAAAGGAGCCTCCCATGCCTTTATGCTTCAGACCTACATGAGGCCTTGTTGACAGAATAAATTGTTTTAGCATAACCAGATGTGGACTTAAACCAGCATTGCCAAATGCCAGCAAACTTCTCGGCAAGCACTCTTTGCCCCACCTGGAGACTGAATCAGCCCTGCGAGGGTCTATTATCCTCTATCTCACTGGCTAAAACCCCACCTGGGCTGACAGCAGTGGCACTGAGACAGCTGGCAATCACCATGATAAGTGGGTATTTTATGACAAGTCTTGCAAACTGTCTTGCAAGGCACCTCATATTATGAATCAGCAGATAGGAGAGTTTCTTGGTCTTGGCTGGGGACTTGGTTTCATGATACAATATTTACTTCTGGGTTGGCCCTTGCCATATGGAAATAACTGGCTGACATTGGCTCTGTTTTTTGTGAAGACCTATTTTGGAAACCAGTGTTCAGCGTGCATCTCTGAGATGAGGAGTGGCGTATGGCATCTCTGAGATGATGAGTGCTTTATGGCAGCGTAGTGTCTGAACAGTTGGAGACTGGCAGATCGCTTCAAAGACCTAGAGCATATACCTGCCTCCCCAAACCTCCAGAGAGTTTGGGGAGCTAGCTGGCCAACCTGGGGATATTTCCTTACCATATACTATGGTATGTGCTGTATACAGTAGTTGTGTAAGACTTTAGGAGACATCGGGCAGGCAAATATGAAAAGGCACGTACAAAGGTGTGGTCTCTGTCCAGTAACCTCACAGTCCCAGAACAGCTGAGGATTTATCATGGCTAGGGGAGAGCAGGCACCTTTTCAATCCATCTCCTCCCTAGGCTCACATTTTCCTCCTCGAGACAGTCTCACCTGCACAGATCTATTACCAGAAAAGAAAGAGGAGTTTGCTGCATCCTGGTGCAGGCTGTGAATGGTGGTGCTTCCAAGGCATCTTCGTTATGGGTAAGACAGACAGTGGAAAAAGGGTCACGCTATATCGACACCAACCAGAAACTCACATGCCGGGAGCATTACTTGAAACTCTGCCTCTTTTTTTTTGGTCTCAAATAGACTAGACCAGAGAGAGGGACAGCTGGGCTTGGTCAGCACCCAGTTGGCCTGCATGCCTCGTCAATATGTCTGTGGATTACTGCTGCCTTTCCATCTGTTCACGGTGTCTCCTCCCACACTGAAATCCTCATTAAACCCTAGCAGTGGTCATGATACCGTAAATATACATGTTACACCGTACCTTTGTGCTGAGCTTGCAAACTCAGCCCGTGATTATCTGGGCTCAGTGACACTGAGGAACCAGCTCTACATCGGTGGTATTTGTAACGCTGCCGCCAAGTCGCAGAGCTAATATATTCCTCCTTCCCTCTTCCCTCACCTTCCCAGTATTTCTTCTCTGTGCTGTTCCAGCAGGAGGTCCCTGGAGCCTTCCAGCTTGTCAAACACAGCGCACTGCTCTGTGTTCGAAAGCATATGGCCGACAAAACAAAGAGCTTGCAGCTGGAATTTGAATGTGGCACAAACTGAATTGCTTTGAAAATAAAGGTATGTGCTAGGAAGAAACACAGTGTAGAAACGACTGGCACAAGAGGTCACGTAGTCCAACCACTCATCTCAAGCCAGGAGACATTTGTTTAAACCTCCCATGATGATAATCCAGCCACCTCCTGATGTAATACCTAATTGTCCCAATGGTAAGAAAGTTCTCCTGGTATTTAACATAAGCCTTACTGTTACTATGTGTTCACAGGTTACTGTCTTGGTGCAAATGGAGGATAACTGACCACTTTCCTGTTTATGGCAACTTTTACACAGCTAGCACAGACACGTCCGTTCATCTCTGATAATCTCAGATGAACCTCCAGTTCATCTCTGCTTTCCTACAAAAAGCATTTTTTTTCTAGAAATTATTTTCTGAGTTCATAATAAGTAAAAGTCTTCTCGTTACATCTGTATATTTCCTAAAATGTGGACTCCAGTCCAAGAAATATTGCTCTGATCAAGATCTTAACAGTGCCATGTGAAGGACAGTATTTACCACCCGTGCCTTCCATATGATATGTGGAACAGTTCCATTCATTTTGTTACCTGTTATAGGTCCTTTTCTATGGTACTGTTCCCCAGCCAGGCTTTCTGTACACAATCCTGTTCCCCCCTTTTCAAAGGTGGTAATATGGCTGTCCTTCTCGTCCTTGTCCTTGTCCTTCAGGATTTTTCCCGTTCCCCACGAACTCACAAAGTGCTCAGTGATTTCTGAGATTTTGTACAGGCACGGTAATTTGAGTAATTCCAGCTCATCCAAATATTTCTTGAAAGATTATTTTCCCATTCTAGCCTGTTCTCTCGTTACTCATTTTAAAGTCCATCAGGCAATGGATCATAGTTCATCTTTTTCAAAAAGATTAAGCCATGAGAAAAGACATTGCACCTCTCAGTCTTTCTTAGGCTGTAATTTTTGACAGTCTGTGCTTAGTATTCATGTTAGTTTAATGGAATTATAAAAGTTTTCTAAAATCCCCTTTTCATTACATGAAAATAGTGGACAAGAAGTCACCATCCTTCTCCTCCTTGATACCTTCTGATTTTGAAATCTTATTGTAAGCTGTCACTCTGAAATGTGATCAACCAAATACCCCACGGGATCATTGCTGAAGGTGTGGTGGAATAAAAAGCACATTTTTTATGAACAGCTGGGATAAAATACAGCAGGAGAGACACTTTCCTTAGACTGCTTGTAGGCGCATACATTCATCCCTCGGATGATTTGATCTGCCTTTGTGCTTGCAGTAAATGCATGAGTGCAGGAAAAGGTGGGAGTTAGACTTTGGGCAGGATGCAGGAATGCTCGTCGGATAGAACAACAGACCAGGGATGGGAGAAGTATCGCAGCCTCCCAGATCTGCGGTACCCTGGCTGTAAGGTAGGAGCAAATTGCTGCATAGGTCCCAAAAAATGAGCTGCTGAAGGCAGTGTAGACCCTGGCTCTCCAAGGGAGCAAGGGCATTCCCATTAGAAGGGAGGAAAGGGCTCTTCTTCACCATAAGGCAAAGGATGAGGACTTGCTATTATTCCCAAGAGTTATTTTTCAAGGACAATTTGCCCTCAGGCGCTGTTGTTTTGTTAATAAGGATGTGGCCAGGCTAAGCAATTTTCTCTAAGTCATTGTATGTATTTCTTTCTCAAACCATGTCCATGGCAAATTATGTATAATTGGGCTGTAAGGCTCCCTGTGTCCTGCTTAATCTGCTGTTTACTGATATGCTCTTTATCACCACTGACAATTTTTTTCTTGATGATTTTGTCACCTCTAACAGAATGTAAATAGTGATTATGTAAACAGCTTACACTCCTATTCACCATGTTCAAACACTTTGATTTCTTATCTTTTTAAGGGTGAAGGCTGGATAGAGAAACTGGTGGCATGCACTGCATTTTAATATTTTTAAATATTATTAGGGTGGGATGGAAGCACCATCCTGCATTAGGGATGGGCCGCCCCTGCCACGCTCTGCTGGGTCTTGCACTGTAACTTCAGGTAGCATTTGGGGTATATTGTCAGCTGGATCAGTTCCCTCCTTCAGAGAATGGGGCTGTGCCGGGTGTTTGTGTGCCGGGGGATTTCTCTGATAAGCACAAGTAGTAGGTGCCAAGTAAAAATATGCCCTCATCCAAACCTATGTGCCAGCATAATGATACCATGGCTTTCACAGACACGAAGTCCTAAAGCATGAAAATTAGGTCTTTCCACAGCAGATTTCTTGCCCTGCAGCTTGAAATCCAGTACATATCAGTGAGATACCATATGCAGAAACTTTCATTTCTTTTCCTCCCCAGCAGGTGGAACTTTAAGAATTTGGGTTTATCATATTGTTTTAAGGAATATTCTTCTTTCAGAAATCCTTGAGAATTTTGGCATTTGAGAAAAATAAGGTATCTCATCCTTTGTGGAAAGACAAGGCAAGTAGTTGCACCTGTCACAACCTTCCTCTCAAATTGAACCATTTGTAATTCTCAAGTAATCCAGTTTAACATAGTTTAGCTATTTGCCAGAAGTTTTAAGTAAATGAGATATTGTGTAATTCTCAAATGGCATGGTTTAACACACCAGCTCTCCCAAATCTGCACTACTGTTCTATTAAATATAGCATAAAGAGAAAAGCCTCATGAACTTGCTCTATCAGTAGTGGATACTGGAACAGTACCATTTTTTATCTATTATTTGTTCTTCCATTTTTAGTCCTGCTGTAGTTCCAAAGAATTTATTTATAAAGAAATTATTCCACTACTTCACAGAAATCTCTGTCGTGTAAGGTTGAAAATGACCTCAAGAGGTCATTTCATCTAATGAGTTCCACAGATTTTTAACCAGTGGATCAGTGCCAAAGTTCAGAATATTTCCCAGGCTACCATCCAGCTTTACTGGCACATCTTTAATGGGGAATAACTACATCACGATTCTGTAGGCTAGTTGTGCACCACTGAACCCCAGGCTCATGGACCACCAGGTGTCCTTGGACCTCAGTATGGATATCCTGAATCCAGGAACAGCTGCTCAGTCATCTCCTTCCATTGCAGGTTCAGGTGTATACTGCGGCCACCCTCAGATTTCACACAACCTATACTTGGCTCCCCCATTTTCAAGGTAATCCTCAGACTTAAGCAGAGGATGAGCTCTGAGCAGACAAACTGTGTCGGCAACAGCCTGCCTCCAACCGCTGTCCTCCCCGAATGGCTCTGGTCCTTCTCTGGTTGGGGAAGCTGACACGCATGTACCATATGAAAGAGCTTTCTATGAAACTGTGAGCTGGGCAGAGGCTGCCACCCCCAAACAGCTCACCCAGGTCACGCTGGCTTCTGGCTGGCAGCAGGCTGTGCAAATTGTCCAAGCAATCTACAGATGGTCAGAACAAGAGCCCTGATTTAGTCTATCCCCATTCTTGAGATAAAATTGGACAGATCTACACCATCTTCAGCTGCTCTTAAAATCACAGAACCATCAAGGTTGGAAAAGACCTTTAACATCATCAAGTCCAACTGTCAACTCAACACCACCATGCCCACTAAACCATGTCCTGAAGTGCCACGTCCAGAAGTTTTTTGAATACTTACCGTGATTATGACTCCACCACCTCCCTGGGCAGCTTGTTCCAATGCTTGACCACCCTCTCCATAAAGAAATTTTTCCTAATATCCAACCTAAACCTCCCCTGGCACAACTTGAGGCCATTTCCTCTCGTTTTATATCTAGTTACTTGGGAGAAGAGACCAACACCCTCGTCGCCACAACCCCCTTTCAGGTAGTTGTAGAGAGCGATAAGGTCTCCCCTCAGCCTCCTCTTCTCCAGACTGAACAACCCCAGTTCCCTCAGCCGCTCCTCATAAGACTTGTGCTCCAGGCCCCTCACCAGCTTCGTTGCCCTTCTCTGGACACGCTCCAGCACCTCAATGTCCTTCTTGTAGTGAGGGGCCCAAAACTGAACACAGGATTCAAGGTGCGGCCTCACCAGCGCCGAGTCCAGGGGCACGATCACTTCCCTACTCCTGCTGGACACACGATTTCTCATACAGGCCAGGACGCTGTTGGCCTTCTTGGCCACCTGGGCACACTGCCGGCTCATGTTCAGCCGGCTGTCAGACCTTTCAAGTGTCAAATCTTTCACTTAGAGGATGCCGGCAGTCCCCGCAGTAACCAATGCTCAGTTGCCCTTTCAATTAAAAGGACAATGTCTAATCTAAATTACCTTTGCTCTCAGCAACTGAGATTACTTGTTTTCATAGTGA
>NW_010520922.1:10130-20174 GCF_000687285.1 Phaethon lepturus
CGTATTTTGTTCATGTGAAGCTCACATCGTCCTTGTCTTCTTTCTAGAAAAGACACTCAATTCTTTCAGCCATTCCCAAGAAGTCTGCATTCTTCTAAAAATACCCAGCCCCAAAATGGACAGTTTTCCAGTGGAGGTCACTAGTGCCAAGCCGAGTAAAAGAACCGCTTCCTATATTTTATACCTCTTAATGCATCCCAGAAGGGCATTTGAATGTCTTGCAACAGCGCTATATTTTGCACTTTCAATTGCAATCCATTGTCACCTTCTGGATCTTTTTCTACAGCAGAATAAAACCAAACAGATCAGGACAAACTTCTACAGGGCCCCATCTCTTGTATCATCGCATTTAAGTAACCCACTGAATGATAAACTCAAATGGCGGTTCACAGCCGGTTGTACATCCACCTCAACTTTTTTTGGGGTTGTTTTCCTTCCATTTGCTTATGAGACCATTGTGGGGGATTGTCAAAAGTTGTGGTATGGTCAATATAATTTCTGCCTGTCGTTCCTCACGTTTTTGCCACATTTCTAACCATGTCAAGGAATTCTGTTAGAATGGCGTGACATTATTTGCTCTTAACAAAACTGTATATTGTTTGTTTTGTTGGTTATTAATTGGCTGTTCAGTGAGAGCATTTCCAGGTACTGAAGTTAAACTCATCCATCATTGTAAGTTCCGTAGATTTCTCCATCCACCTGCAATTTTCAGAAATTATCATTAACAGTTCAGAGGTTGCTCAGGATAAGTCCTAAAATACTCTTGGAGAAATTTCCTCAAAGCCAGCTGACTTGAATACATTTCACCTGTCTAGATAGTCTGTCCTCTGCTCCTTTGCTCTTGTTGAAATTAATTGCATGAAATATCTGGTAAAAAATAACTTCTTTTGTGATTAATAAAGGAAAAAAAAGGAACTTCATGGAAGGTCAGTCATGCATATTGCTTTTAAAATGCTATGCATATTTGGGTAGACATTTCAGAAAACCTCACCTACAATGCAATATATAAACTCCCATGGACCAAGCGCAGCACAGTGATTTCAAATTACACCCCAAGCTCCACATGACAAATATATTAACTTCACTATTATAACAGTTGCTGGCTAGATTAAAATGCAGAGATGGGGCCACAGTCACCAAAGTCATTTCGTGAGAAGATCAGTCCTTTATAGATCACTATTTATTATAAAGTCTGAATAATTTCTCTTTCTCAGAATCCTTTAAAGGATTAAGTGCTAAATTATGTATCATTTTTAGAGCTGCGTTTGCTAGTCCTTTTTTTTCTCATAATTCATTGCCTTCACCTCTACCTGTATTTATAGCGTGCATGAATGAAATTTGCCGGGGCAGAAGGTAAGATAAAAATACTTTTGAAAGCTAGTTGATATCTGTACTTGGATGCGTCACGTAGCAATGATCGTCCTTATTTTTTCAGATTCCTCTTGTTCTTCCAGTTTACTGTGACTGATGTCAAATTTACGCTTTTTATGCAGAAGTTTTTTTTTAACATGGTTCCTCCTGCTTATGCCAGAGTGTTTTTCTTTGATAGGTGCAAAACATCACCTGAAATCCTGGGTGTGCTCCTTTTACTCACACACAGGCTCTCTGTACCGACGCAGATTCACTCGTTTACAATGTCAGGTCAGGTGTTAAGGGTCGTTAGAATTTCTAAATGAAATCTTCGCTGTTTGGTAGCTTGAGCGTAGCTTTGCCTTTAACAGAGTCAGAGCATGAGCCACTGTTTGTCCAAAGCTTTCAGCAGAACATTCCTATTGTGTAATTCATATGACTACAGGGTAAATAAAGGCATTCGTCCTCGTTTGTGCATCACCTCTTCGCAGGGAACAGATAATCACACAGAATGCACCAAGATGAAGATCTCGCAGCACTGGTTGCACATAAAGAAGCTCGGTCACGAAGAATTCCTCATCTAATTTCAAACAGAGACAATAAGTACCTATAGCACAGAGGTAGAAAACTAAAGGAAATGTGAGAAGTTTTTAAGCTCTTACAGAAAACTAAGATACTTCCTTCAATACTAAATAGGCTTTTTTGTGATAAACAGACCTTTTCTCCTCAATAGGGAGCTACATGCTTTTTATACCTTCCAGATATTGCTGGTCTAGACAGCAATGCAATAAAACAGGCATTTTCATTATTAAAACCTTTTCTTCAACTGCTTATAGCTTCCTGGAAATAAAACTTGCTTGTCTGATTTCTTAACATCGCAACTGGGAGAAAACAGAAGAAAAAAAATAAAAAGCAGCAGACACTAAAGTGATATAAGGAACATGTAAAATATTAAATAAGAGCAAACAACAAATAAAGGTTGTCCAGTCTCCTAGCTTTCAAAAAAGAAAGATTAGGTAGAGTAAGTGTAGGGAGAGTGATGTTAGTTTTCTGACAGGAGCTGTTTGCAGAAATTTGCACGGAATTAAATTGCCTAAGCAGTGCCCCCAGAATAAACTAAACAGGAGTGGTTCAAGGTCCAGTCCAGAAACCCCGGAGACCCAACTGCTTTATCTGCATCCCCTTGATAAGCAACTCTTCCTCCGTTCAGAAAAAAAAAAAAAAAAAATTCAAAGACAATAGCCAAGCTTGGCAGGGCTTTGCCTGCATCTCGCCCCTTGCCTCCTCCGGTGAGCCCCGGCCAAAGGTGGGCTCTTCGGGCACGGCCGCAGCGCCGCGTCCAGCCGCGCTGCCTCTCGCGTCGCCACTGGTGGTGACCCAGAGGTGATGCCCGGGTGCGGAGCACTCAGACGGACGGGCCCTGCCTAAGGGATGTCTTCCCCAGGAGAAGCTTTTTCCGTCACAATTTCCCATCCTTGTTTGCCTGAGGTCTCGTCATCAGACCTGTTCAAAACAGAGTAAGTTGTTCTCTTACTTCATGCAGAGCGTAAAGGGACAACAGAATTTTATTAACCCCAAATTTAAGATGTATCTGCATCTTACCAGGAACAGTCCTACCAGGCTTACAAATAACAGGCAAATGGGTCTTAGGCGAGTCCAACTTATTGTCCCCAAAACCCAGCAGAGGCTGGCAAAGAGCTCCCTCCTCTGTAGGACTTCCGTCCCCTGCAGCTCCTCATAGCTCTGCTCTTTCCCCCAACAACCGAGGACCCCAGGGGTAACGGACAGGCTCCCTGCCCCGGCTTGCACAGGGGTTCACCTTACACGGGTTCATTAATCCGGCACTGCATATAGACTCCTACACCTGCACAGACTCCACTGCAAGGCTGGGGCCAAAATAACGCGCAACTTCACCATGTGCCATAGTCAGGCTCGGTTACTCATCGCAGCCTCCGGCCAGAATGAGGTCTAGGCGTGAAGTGAAACCAGGAGGAAGAAAATAAAATTAAGCATCCAGAATAATAGAATTTTCTTACATTATTTTCTCCAACAAATGAAATGTCTCTGTCGTCCCCCAGCTGCTTTTGTCAAATGCCCTGTCTGATTGCTGCTACAGGATTTTTTGGCACGAGCATGGTCCAAAAAAACAAAACTTCACTCTCTGGAGAATTTTGCTTGGAATAATAGATCTGCGTGAAGGTCTAAATCAATAGAAGTCTTTCTGAATGCATTTCCAGGAAACCTGGACACACCACCAGTGACTTTAACTAAAATACAAGGTGCCAGCCACCATTTGGAAAGCAATTTATAGTTAAGTAATTTAAATTTCATAGTGAAGAAGGCCATAGAGTGAGAACCTCATCCACTGCTGAAGGCGGAGGCTGGAGGCATTCAGGGACTGCCAAATGCTTGCACAATTTCGAGAGGAGGTTTGAGGGTTAATTTTTCTCAAGTATGATTTCTGGATCCCATTCCAGTCCCAAAGGAAAACTCCCTTCTGCCTCCCTTGAATCTCAGCATATATTCAGCTTTTGCCTGTGTTTTTTCCCCTAAGGTTTATTTTCTGCCAGAGGATTATTTTCCCCTTTATTAAAAACTTTCTCTTATCAGGGTAGGTGTTTAAGGTCTGGACTCTGTCACTGCTTGTTTACATATTTCCAAGTGTTTCTCCTCAAGTTTAAGCTTAACTGGAGGAGAATTAGACTTCATGGCTATACCACCATACAGACAGTGGAAAAACACACCAGGGATTCTTTCCCTTTTACCATCCGCTATTAAGACTAGAGCTTAAGAAGGGTCTGATTCACCTAAGCCCAATTTTATGACCCCACACCACCCCCAAACCTTTCTTTTCAGCTGCAGCACCATCCTGCAGACACCTAAACTGGGGAAGCATCTCTCTTTGCTGACTCCAGTGTGCACTGGGCTCGTTTTGCCCTGGCTTCTGCTTGACTGAGTAGCTCAGTTACCTCCAGCCCAAACCCATCTGGGATGGCTTAAGCCCACATTTGTCACCTTCAGGAAGCATGTCCTCTCCATAAGGATATATGCGAGTCGTGCCAGAGACGAGGGGAAGAAAGAAATTGGGATTTCTGCATGTGGACTGAAGTGACGCTGGCAGACAGATGGAGTGAGGGCAGGAATCACAGGGCCAGAGAAGGAGAAAAAAGGGATTTTATGTCATCTGGTGCTCCCACCTGAGGCGGCAGCAGGCAGTGCTTGGAGCCCTCCCAGGCTGCGGAAGCACTGACTCTGCATTTCTCTTTTTCTAAGTGAGGCGTTCACTAATCGTGAGGATATTAAATAAAATATGGGTTCTGTTTTCTCCAGCCATTTTAATTTTTTGCTCTCAGTTTATGAACCAATAGTTTTAGTGATTCTCTTGGGAGACATCCCACATGTCCACAGCCTGTCTAGAAGGAGGCATCCTCTCGCACCGTGCCCCTTCACATCCTTGCCCATCACTCCCTGACCAGCTTTTCAAGGGGCTGGCCTGGCCATGAGCCTGGTGGAGGGATGGTGACCCCACCACCAGCCACAGGTCCCGCTGCTGGTGCCAGGACCCCCATGGTCCACACAACTTGATGGCATCCATGTACTCTACAAGGGGACTCAGTTAAGTCAGCCCAACAGCAGAGCCCTCTGATGATCCGAGGATTTAAAGTCTCTTTTTACCACCAGGTTGTTATGAGCTGGGTGTTGATGACTTTACGTGTTAATTACACTTTCTCTTGTCCAGGCTTGGTTGATACAAACTGTTTGGCTTCCAGGGATCTCATACTGGTGGCCATTGCAGCCTTGAAAACCTTAGAAAGAAACTCGAAGTGTGAAAACCCATAGCAGTGGCAGAGACAACATTTTGCAGGAAAATTGAGAGCAGCAGCGAAAAGGGGAGGGGAAAGGGAAGCAGCTCTCCAAGCCTCCCTCAGGGCACAGTGAGCTAGCAAAAATCAAAAGACAAAACAGCATGCAAGCCCAAATCCTGCCAGTGGCAAGTCAAACAAACAGCTGGAGCAAAAGGCAGCTCTTGGAAATGAAGCTGCCATTCACCCTCACCCCTCCTTCAGACGTATCCCCCATATGGAAAATGAGATAGCATGAAACATTAGCCGGTTCTGTATGTCATCATATTTCTCCCTAAGTTTTCCCTTGGCTTTGCCTGTTTCTTTCATCCTCGGTGCCTACCCCACAGACCTGCTGCGCTGGGGCTGGGGCAGCAGCGGGGTGTTCAGGGCTGGGCTCCCCGGGAAGCCTGGTCAGGGATGAGGTTGCGAGCAGTGGAGCACCACAGCTTCAGATGGCTTCCCCTACCCTTATACTCAGCTCCTCTTTCCTTTCCTGGGGCAGGAGAGGCAACTGGAGAGAGACAACCCCAACTCTCTCAGCCTGTCCTCACAGGAGTGGTGCTCCATCCCTCTGATCATTTTGGTGGCCCTCTTCTGGACCCACTCCAAGAGGTCCATGTCTTTCCTGTGCTGAGGGCTCCAGAGCTGGACGCAGGACTCCAGGTGGGGTCTCACCAGAGCGGAGTAGAGGGGCAGAATCCCCTCCCTCAACCTGCTGGCCACACTGTTTTGGATGAAGCCCAGGAGACGGTTGGCCTTCCGGGCTGCGAGCGCACATTGCCAGCTCATGTCCAGCTTTTCGTCCACCAGTACCCCCAAGTCCTTCTGGGCAGGGCTGCTCTCCAACCCTTCATCCCCCAGCCTGTGCTGATACCAGGGGTTGCCCTGCCTCCGGTGCAGGACCCTGCACTTGGCCTTGTTGAACCTCATGAGGTTCACATGGGCCCACTTACTGAGCTTGCCCCGGTCCATCTGGATGGCATCCTGACCTTCAGGTGTGTCAACCGCACCACTCAGCTTGGTGTCACCTGCAAACTTGCTGAGGATGCACTTGATGCCACCATCTATGTGTTGAGGTTACCCATTTTCATGCTGCATGCAGTGTTCCACTCATACAGAAACATATACATATTTTACACAAATAGGATCCCTCTTCTAAAGTATTTACCTTCTAAAAGTACAGAACGATACAGTAAATAAACACGGAGGCAGTATATTTCTACACCTAGAAAGTTCATAGAAAGCTAGGACCCCCTCCTCTTCTGTCAAAACGGGGCACTATTAGCAACTTTGAGCAAGGCTTTAAAAGGGCTTTGAAGGTCACCAGGAACAGCCCGCCCAGCCCCGACTGTGTCTTTGCAAACCTCCCTCAGTGCTTAACATCTGTGTTTAAAACAATTTCAAGAAGACTTTTAATTTGACACTGTAACTATATAACTTAAAAAACCCCTTTTAATAACGGAAAAAAAAAGAAAAAAATTCATCATCAAATTTTGCACTGGCATTCTTATCTTGAGTTTCTCTAGTGCAGAATTATAGCTAAGGGTTACAAGCTCCCAATATGAATGCATGTTTGAGTGTGTGCTTATAATATACCCACAGAGGAATACAAGGAAACAACATCTATTTTGGCAACCCATGCACTTTTCAAATTAGATGCAGAAAAGTTATTCTAATTGTTTAAAGGTCTCTGAGTCTCAGCAAATTGTATTGACAGAGCTTTCACTTTCAATAAAAACCCCAAACTGAAATGTTTTGTAAATGTGTTGTTTTCATCAAGATTTTTCTTTGACTATTACTGCCCTTTCTACTGGGCAAAAATTATACAGGCAGCCACACTTCTGCACATCCCCTTCCCTTGTCCCCTTCTTCCCCACTGCAAAGTTCCTAATTTCTCCGATCTTTTTACCCCCCACCTCCTGACACCCAGCTGCACACGCAGCCCAGGGCAGTGGGTTCGCTCCTATGTAAAGGCAGAGGCCGGAGGAGAGAGGGGAAAAAAGGCATTTAAGGAGGGGATTTGGGAGCACGGAGCATGAAGCTGGAAGGACAGGCAGTACGCAGGGAGCCGAGTACTGGCGAAACAAGAATAAGATGGGCCAGGATGACTGAAGCAGAGAGGAGTGAAGATTTTGCTACAGATCGTCCTGTCATGAAATTGAAATATGGGGCTTTAAATTGCAAGGTAGGTGAGGCAGAATGAGATAAAAGGAAGCCAAGGGAATCGCAATGAGCAATAAGCTGCCTTTGTGATGCACGTGCACAGTAAGCGCATAAACCAATTAACGAAAATATTGCATTAGCCTCCGCGGTGGGATCGTCCCTCCTCGGCGCCCACACGGAGATCTCGGGGACGCAGCTGCCTCTTTCCAGCAGGGACCCGCTCGTGCCCATCCCAATTTTCCATCGGAAGAAGTGGTACTCGCTCTGGTTTTAATGAGTTCCCTAATAAAGAGATGATGACTGGCAGTGTAATTTCCCTTCTACACTTCGTGCTTTCATGACTGGAGTTTATTATTAACCTCACTACTACATTTTCTGTTATTTTACTCTGGTGGTTTAATTGTATTTCCACCTCAGTCATGTGCATTCGCTGTCTAATAGTCTCCTTTCCCAGACTGCTTTCATGTGAGCAGCAGGGCTTTTCTGTTAAGTACTCCGCAATGTTTTTAGCATGAACGTCTTTCTGGTTTAATCTCTCTTTTTTCCTCTCTGTCCATGTATTAGTCATCCTTAATGGGGTACAGCACCTTGTGCTCTCTGACATGGAAAAGAGGGACAATGTAAGCAAACATCAAGGACACAGCATAAAAACAATGGAGGCAGTCTCTGTAAAAGGGGAATTAATGACTCAGGCAAGTAGATGCCACATGTAAGTAATTTTAAGGGAAGAAAGCATCAGCCATGCTTAGAAATGCAGATGTATTTATCGCCTGTCAGCCCCCCTGTTTAGCTGTTAGTAACGGTGTATTGAAAGGGAACAAAGGAAATTTCTGAATGCAGAAGCGGGCGTCTGAGCGAGGTGGTCCGAGGTAATGGGAATTTAGGGCACAAGCAGCAGGCTTGATTCTTATTTTATTAATGCTGACATAAATCATGCTTGAGTATCCACTGATGGAGTGAATGAAGTTATGCCAAGGTAGGGCTGGAGAGAAGTCGGTCAGGTCTCCCGTCTCCACTCTAACACGGAGCAGCCGAACCCCCAGGAACTGCACTTCTGCTCTCACTAAATAAAAGAAGGAGGAAATAAATCTTTGTACTCCACTATAAAATATGAGGACATGTGCACAGCTGTCTTGGGGTATGTGAGTGCTAGTCAATGCGTACTTCTAATAATGCAAAAGAAGCAAAAGTGCAGTAACCCTAACGGTCTGGTCAGTGGTTTAGTATTAAGTCAATAAAAATAATTGAGAGTCAACTCCTTATTTACAGTCTGGCCCCTTTCCAACACCAATGTTTTAGAGGAGCCGTACATTGGATCTAAAGGAAATGTAATTTGCTGGAGTTAGTTAAAGGTCTCTAACGTGAATGAGAATTGGGACCTTTGATTTTACATTGTGGTGCATTTGACGTGTTACACACAAATGCTCTTTGTCTGTAAGAAGTAAGGGCGGTCACATACATTTGCTGAAAAATTGTTAGCAATGAAGCTCATGAAGCTGAAGCATGGCTTGGAGGGATTGCCTCCTAGCAAAGGACAAGCCTTCCACAAAGACCCCAAGCTGCCTTGGTTAAGGTTATAAATACCTTCACGAGAAGAAAAACCTGGGTGCTAAAGAGCTCTTTAAACTACTGGGGGAAGGTATGATAGGAACAACAGGCAGGTGGATAAAACGGAACAAAATGGGAAATGAAGCATGTCTGGCATAGCAAAGCCGAACAGTCTGTTGATACAGCAGAATTGGATGGCAAACTCTCAGTTTCTGGTTATCCATGCTGGATACCCTGCAAGAAGGGTAAGGCACATATAGAGAGGTCAAGAGAGGAGAGCCTGAGTACATTTAAGGGCTTGTATTAAATAAGGATTTGATTAGACGGTCTAACAATCTTGGCTTTAACCCCTGTGAACCATTTGCTCTGGCTGTCCATGGTGGCAGTGCTCTTGGCCGGATGCCCTGGAGCAGGGCCGGCAGGTGAAGGCAAGATGTGGGCAGAGGCCTGCTGGGAGAGGAGCGGTCGTGTGTGCAGCCTTCAGCGTACGTCTGCCTGGCTGTGTTAGCAGGCTCTTCCAAAAGCGACGCTAATGAAATCTTGCTGAAGAGATTTGCAAAAAGTGGGAGCTCCGTTGGGTGACCCACCTGAAGAGCTCTCCTGCCTTTCGGCGCAGGAGCAGCCCGCTGTTGTTTCATGGAGCCGGGGGACGCTGGCGCATTTTGCCAGCATCCTTGTAGGACCCATGGCGTGCCTGTGATGAAAGGGAAATACCAGTCCCCACTTTGCAGACAGTGCAGTGAGGCACCAGAGCCCATATTGCCTGATCTGAGGTCTTCAGCACTATCCGCCACACCATCCTCTCTCGTTGACTTCCCCGGGACGCCTGACTGGGAGATGTCCTGCTGCTTCCTCGGGGCTACCGGCGGCCCCTTCCTCACCCCTACGGTGAGGTGAAACAGATGCGAACATAAATAAAACGGTCCAGAATAAAAAGCTACCTGGCGAGTAAACTGTGGAGCCTGTCAAGAAGACGTGAACCACATATATTAAAATAATTTTCCTGGAGCAGAGCGTTAACCGGCACCGACGGAGCGGCTGCCCCCGGGGCTCAGCGGGACGCCAGGCAGTGCTTAACCGGACCCACGCTACGGGGCCCTCTCGCAGCTCCCTCCCCGCGTCCGCAGCCTCCCGTGGG
>NW_010520923.1:0-13924 GCF_000687285.1 Phaethon lepturus
TCTCACGTCACCTCTCTGCACAGGTTAAGCTTGGCTTAGCTGTGCCTCTACCAGCTATGCCACCCATTACACCTCCTACACCCACCAAGGCCTGCTCTGCTGGGTTGATGCCATCTCCATTCCTCTGTAAATCATCACTGCCCAGGCAAAAGGAGATTGGGCATGGGCAGGTGAAGCTTGGTCGAAGAAAAGCAATGCAATATGACAGGGACTTCCCCTCTGGTCCATGTCCCTTGGAAACACTGAGCCATCGGACACAGGTAGAGCCAGGGACAAACTGGTAAGCAGGAGGCCACAAATCCTCTGCCAGCCCCCAAACCACAGGGCGCAGCACCACAGGCAGAATTCCTCTCTCTGACCTATTTGCTGCTACTTGCCAGAGTCTGACATTGCTCAGCAAAATGCTTCTGCATTGCAAGCGGGGGGGTCACGGCCTACCTGGTCTATTCAATTCCTAAAAGCCTTCCTGAGCCAAGCCTTCCACTCCTGCACAGCTTCCTTCTTGGGTTTACCTTTAACAACCTCCACTTTAGTGGTGATCTCTTTTGCTATCAGGCTGTTGTTGCTGGCTTTCCAGGTGACCTGGCAAGTGTAGGTTCCCCTGTCAGAGACCTCCAGGTTCAAGATGTGGAGAGAAACGTTTCCTGGGGCATCCTTCAGGACGCTGACCCTGTCCCTGTACTCGGACAGGAGAACATGGTCGCCAGAGCTGTCCCTCCGAAAGACGGTGCCAGAGCTCTGGTCATGTACCACAGTCCACGTCAGCGTTTGCTGCACAAGGTCCTTCACAGGCACATAGGCACATGGCAAGATGGTAGATCCCTTCCATATGCCATTGATCTCATCAAGGCCACTCAGGTCTAGAAGAGCTGCAGGAAGAACGGAGAAAGAAAATTTTTAAAAAAAGCAATCATGGTGAAGGCAGCTCCTGGGTGATGAAGCAGTGGCGAGAGCATCAGCAAGTGGAACCCAGCAAATCAAAAGCACGGGCAGCAGACGATGAGGGACGGTCTGTTCAGGGATGGGCTAACAACAAAGCAACGTGGCACGAGGAAGACAGATGGGAGACAGCCGACTGCCGGGGCGCCGACGCGTGCCACGTGCAGTTGGCTCTCCTGCTCTGCCTGGTGCTCGCCTGCAAGCAAGTGAACAAGCAGGCAGAGCGCAGGATCAGAATTAACAGATGACTTAAACCTGAGGGAAGGAGTTTGTCTCAAGCCCGGGTTGAGCAGCTCCCCGGTCACAGCTGGCGCCTGCCCCTGCCACCCAGCATGGCTCTCAGGGCTTTCTTGGAAAGCCCCGCATGTTAACAGCAAACCACAGTTTGTATGGGTTTTTTTCTCCTCCACTGCCCACTTGTTCTTCTGAAAGACACTGCTTTTTCAGACTAAGCTGAATTTAAGCAATCAGACAAGTCTAAAACTCTTGAAGTTTTCCTATAAAAATGAGGTCCATTGACTTTTGCCCCAGTACATTTTTGTCACTCTTAGGGCTGGACCTATGCTTCCATAGATGCTTCTTTACCCTTTTCTCCTGGTTTCCAAACCTCCCCTTTCCTGGAAACACAAGGACTAACAAGACCCTTCGTGCTGGGCTGCTTGCTGTGCTCCATGAAATAACGGTCACAATGTGGAATATGAGATCTTTGTACTCTAAGTACATAGGCAGCATTTCCACAGCCTTCATGCACTGTAGCACTCCACGGCCACTGGGTTTGAAACAACTGAACACTGAGCTGACAGCATGCAAAGACGTTGGCCTTTTCACTGTATTCCTATTCCCAAAACAGAACCAGCCCCGTACAAACACATACGGGCACACCAGTACCAGGGAAGCAACCGCCCCAAGCAGGTGACTTTTCCATAGACTCACCGTTGCAGAAGAGAAGACGACTCACAAGCAGGGCTGCTCTCACCATCCTTCCCATCACTACAGCCTCTCCCTCTCACGTAGGACAGACCTGCTCTCTCTAAGTCAGGGGGTAAATCAGGAACACTTCCCTCACTTCGTCAACAAGAACACAGGACAGCTGCTGATGGTTTATTCCTTCCTCTTTTTCAGAAAAGAAGTGTCTCAGTGATGACTGTCAGAGGTGTGGTCAGAACAGAAGTCCTAAGGGAGGATGAAAAGAGGAAAGTTTAAGACTTGCTTCTACTCTATTTCATATTTCCTGCTATTCCACATTTTTTAATTCCCCTTTAAAATTTTTTCCTTTGTTTCTTTTTATTCCTGAGCACCTATTTCTTCCTCTTTTCTCCTTGCATTGCTTTCTAAATAATAGGTTTTAACATGCACATTATACACAAGAAGATCTGAGAGAATACTTCTACATAGCTAAACAACCAAGGGCCTTACTATTCGTTTTCTTACCAGCTTTTCTATGAAGCTCACCACTGTGTTTTAAATTAAGATTCATGAAACAGCCTAAATCTTTACATTACCAGTGAGAGACAGATGATCATTGTAGGTCCCTTCTGAAATATTCTGGTCTGTATCATTATATCCCATTTAAGAGGTAGGGAATTTAGGTATACAAATCTGAAGACAAAATAATTTCCAAGAGCTACAGGCAACTGGTTTGACCATCCCACTCTATGTCACACGTTGATCCTCCTTTCTCACATAGCAATTTAGCTGCTTGGCTGAATTGATTAATTGCATTCAATTAAAAACATGGATTAGGGCCATATGCACCTGCATTTCCCCATAGACTACTTTGGAAACAGGTAAACAATTATATGCCTAGAGAGAAAAAAGGAACTTATCAAAGTAGCAAATCTCTGAGACTATGAAATTGTGACTTCTTAACTATAATGAGATGTGTTAGTATTAATTAAAGGTAATATTAGCTATAGTTACTCTTTATTATTAAATAATTGAGCACTAGACCTGTCTAGAAGTATCTGTTCTTTACTAAAACATTACCATCAAGAGATCTTACATGCCTTTTTCTGTCTTCTGCAGCTCTTAATTTTTCTAATGACAGAAATCTCTTCTGCTTCATTGTATTCGGCTAAATTGATATGAGCACTTTGCTATTGTTACATCCAAATTCAACATCCAGTCCTCAAATGTAAGTAACGAGAATAGTTAAACGCAATCAACAAAATCCTAGACCATGTTCTAAAGTACAACCCTGCTTTAATGATAGTGAGCCAACGTTTGCATCTGTACAGGATACCAGAGTGATCGATGCTTCATATCTGATTCAGAAGTAGTGGAAATGTGGGGGAAAAATATTTCTTATAGTCTTATATATGGCTTAAAGACAGCTCCACCTATATTGTCATTTGTAGGCAGCTTCATTAGGTTGTTACGTAATTTCACATTAGAAACAGGGGATTTGTGTATACAGCCCTGGGAGCTCTGACACCATCTTTTTCCTTTTCTTTTGAGGTCTTTGCTTTCACTGTGATTGCTTGCTTTGAACATATATTCTTACCTTAGAGTAATTGGTAAATTACTTTTGGTAAAATTTGGTAAATTACTACAAAACAATGATGCTTAAAAGCACATATGTATATAGAGGTGTGATTTATTTTTGATTACTTGTTATTAGCATTGATGTAATTATGACAATGATATTGGTATGGGTTTGAATTTGCTTCTTTTCAGGTTATAACATTCTGATGTCTGTTCCCCTGAAGCTGGTGATTTTACTACACACAATTTTCATGCCTTTATTTGGTTAGAAAATCTTTCTATGTTGTAGTTGTTTATCAGTCATGGCCTACAGAATCATCTTGTTCAATTAATTTCTTACCATCTACTATATTTGCAGTTATACCTGTAATTAAAGAGCACATCTAACAAGCTTAAGGTCTAAATGCTTCTGAAAATATTCTACTTGATAAAGCTGAAAAAAAGGTTCAACAGAGATTCAAGAGATTTTGGGACGTCATTTCATGTGCTCCTCCCTTGTAGCCCTGTATTCCTCCGTCAGAAATTTTCCATGAGATGCAACTCCAACCTGCAGTCACTGGGATGGGGAGAAGCAGGAAAAGCTTGTGTAGGTTGCAGTGTTCGTGTACTTCTTGGTTCAAAAAAGGAAGAGAAAGGAACATGTTAAGTTCAAATTAATGAAGCTCCTTCCTGGGGAACATGGCAGCTGGACAGGAGGGCAGAAGCTCAAACTGACTTGGACTAAGTCATAAGGGAACCTACCACTAGCAGGGTACGTACCAACCGGGAAGCTAAAACTCAAACTGCTTGACAAAGAGAAAGATGTGCATATATTTATACATTTACATATTTATATTTACATTTACCTTTTTGGCTGGGGGCACAGTGGCAGGAGAAGTCTCCTGTCCTTTATATGATGCAAGTACAGACACCTGTACACTAAGGTGACCCTTGGTAGCAATCTCTTGCGTCTGCTTTGGGGAACTATGATAACACAGTACTGCTCTTCAAAATGGCGATCTTGTTTTAGGGGACAGCTAAACATTTTGAGCATGGACTGGATGAGGTTGCATCCTGCAGTCCAGGAGAAACAGATCAAATTAAGTTTTTCTCGTATTCTGGAAAGCTCTGTGTTAGCAAGCACAAAGCAATATGAGATGAAAAAATCAATAGCTAGGCTGACATGGTCCGTGTGGGGAGGGCTAGTCTGAAAGAATATGAAAAATAATTATGAAAGGAACATGTGGGGGCACGTTACCCTTTCTTGCACTATGCTTGCCATGCCTGGGTGTGTTCTTTAAATTCTCAGCACATGGAAGTCAAGGAAAAGCAACTTTTCTGTCCCCAGGTACCGTGATACAGCACAGTAAAACCAAGAAGTGGCAGCCATGCGCGTTGGTGCTGGAGGAGGAAGGAAACTTGCATTATAGTGAAGCAACTGTAGTCATGGGTAACAAAAACTTGTTCTGCACCACACTGCAGTGGTGTAGTAGTCCTGACCAGCAGGCTGTTGTACATGGCGGGGTTAGTGGTTCCCCCATACGAAGGAAAATATGCTGGCTCTAGGAACAAAGATAACTACTAATGAGAAGTTTTTGTTAATCTTTTCAACAGGTAACAGAGGAACTGAGTATCCCCAAAACTTCTGGACTCTTACCCACTTAATGCCATTTCGTCCTCCAGGACTTTCGGACAGAGCCCCATTGACTGCTCCAGGTTATTGAAGGGGACGGATGATTGCTAGACCTTGTCAGTGCTGCTGGGGGGATCCAGAGTTTTCCATCAACTTTGTCTTCATCATTTTCATCCAGTCTTTCATCTTACTCATCACTCCCCATGGCTTCACATGTTTACATAGACCTCTTATATTACTCGGAGGATACCTCTGCTCCTCTGAGTAACAGAAGAGGATTGGAGGATACTCGCTCCTTTGAAACAGCAGTAGCATTTGTTTTGCGGAGCTTGGGGCACGCTGGTCATCTTCTCAACAGCACCTGTTTGTACAACAGGTTCCTGAAGCGGCTCCTGAAGTTGCCATTTTACAGCACAGAATCCATTACGACTTTCAGTTGTCAACCGGGGAGCTTTCCACCACAAGTCCACTCCTCACTAGCACCCAATGCAGTACTTTGAGCTGTACATGACCGCTCACAAAAAACCCACCTGATATCATGTCCCCTCCCTGCTTAGATGTGAAGGCTGGCTCCCAGCAAGCTACCTGCATACAAGCAATGAATAAATGCCCAAAGCCAACCTGGCCCTACACTGTCAGTCCCAATCCCACAAGCTTCTGATTCCATGGCACGTTGAATATGGGTTAATAAACCTAAACTTCCTTCTTTCAGAGCTGTCAGCCTGAGAAACCAGGTGCCAGGCTAACCTTAGCATTTCAGTTATTTTTGAACCAGCAGCAGCTGCATAGTGAGATCCCCTGGAGAGCATTAAAGCTCTCCTTTCTAGAAAATTCAGTAAACAGGTCTGGGAAGTATTGACACACACAGGAACACACATAAAAAGAATGTACAAGAAGCACAGTAACAGTTTTGCAATTCTTGAGTTTAATTACTTCAGCATGTGGGTTTTTCTTGCTATTCAGCCTTCCCCTTCCCATTGCAATCTTTCTTAGGAAACTTGCACAAATAAAACACTTTTCCTAGACCAGTACGTAAGCCAGACACAGATGCACAAGTTTTTATTTGCAGTTTGCTTAAGCCTTGTTTTCTTAACTTCTTAAGAGAGAAAGTGTATTAAAAAACTATTATGCAATCAGATCAAATATCTCACGGCGAGATGCACTGAGATCAGAGGACTACCGTGATGGAAGAACATGACAATAATCCATAACAGGAACTACATTTCAGCCTAACCTTTTCAGGAGAGTTACAGATTAGCCTCTCAAGGAACTTTGTTGTCTGCACTGTGCTGTCAAAACAACACATAAAGTCCATTTTTTACTGTTTTCACTGTTGGCAAAATTGAGGCGTTTGGGAAGAAATTGAGAAAAGCAGATCAAAGACAGACATGCAATTCACTTCTTTCCCCCTCTCCCTTTACCTCATGAAAACTTGAGACTATTCAGCCCTTTGTCTCAAGAAGTAAGCAAAATAAAGAATAGAGTAAGACGTACTGGACAAAAGGCAATTCAAAAGATACAAACATGAAGGGTCACAAGGTAAAGAACAGTTACAGAAGCATGGGAATAAAATGGCACTGTGGAGGCATTACACATATACACACACACTCAGTAGCAAGATCCTCCTCTGCAACTCAAAAAATTTGACAATGAAGCACAAATCCAATTAAGCAAGGCCACCATAGATAACATGCATTATCTACTAGGCTTTAGAATATCAGATTCACTTGGATCCTTGAATACAAAAGAACTCAAAACTTATTTGTTCAGAAACTTTGGAGAGAACAAAGCCTGTAGGTAGCCTGAAGTCCTAAAACCGAAAAAGAAATTTCAGGTAGTTGTGCCGGTAGCAAATATCATGTGATATTATACAACCGGTTTTCTACTTGCCTCCAGGCCTCTTCTAGCCCCAACAGTTTTGTATCATCTAAGCAAATTTCAGGTTTATGTGGGCTAGTGGTAGTCTGCTACAAACTTGGTAGCAGTGAAGGAGAAGTTACTATTCCACTGACACCAGGGCCGATGTCTACACTACAGCTGCTCAAAGAAGTTAGGAAAAGTGTAGGAAGGAATTTTGGGGAATGATTTTTTGATTAAGCAGACACACATTTTTGTAATTCAGGGTCAAGGGACTCGCATGCATGTAGTCAATTTAGCTTAAGATCCCACAAGCAGAAAATGCAGGAAGAAGTCTAGTGTTCATATAGGGTCAGGTAAACAAGTAGCTACTGCAAGCAGAAGAGAAATCTTAATGTAAGGTCTTATGTCAATGCAGGTTACCTCATGACTCCTCCTGCCCATTTTAAGGGCAGTTGCTGGACTTCGCTAGATGTGAATCAGTTCTACTCAAAATTTCTGAGTACACATGACCTGTGAGCTAGGTACAAGTTACCCTAGAACTGCCATGCAATGTGCATGAAAAATAGCATTACGCAGGGTGGCAAGCACTTCCTACCAGAACACCTACAATCCGTGGCAATGGATGTGTGTTAGCATGTTAAAAAGTAATATCCCACAGTTAAAATGTAATTTTCCATAGGAAAAAATGTTCCCTGTACCTAGGAGCAAATCTAGGAGTACGAAAGTGACCTAAGCAGATGCAAACAATTGTAGCCACAAACTATCAAAAAAGAAATCTCAAATTAAAAAAAAAATTAAAAAAAAAATAAATAAATCTTAATTCCAAACAGTAGACAAGCCACTTATTGAAACAGGCCCTCAGAAAGAGTAAAACCCATGTTTAAAATATTACACACCACATTACTATCCAGCTAATAAAAAAACCCAAAAACCAAACAAAAAAACAAAACCAAAAACAAAACTCAGCCAAACTTTACAAACAGGATACAAACAGATTTCCTTTTGCAATAAGGCTATCGGATAAAAAGTTACAGAATACGTTGTGGTATGTTTACAGGGAGGTTGCTCTTCCCCTCCGCCTAGTGCCTTCATTCCCACCAGCTCTTGTTTCGAGCTTGTGTTCAGTTTTTCCAGATGTGCTCTTTGAAAGAGAACGTTCTTGTGTCTATACAGAATATGACAACCAGGAAGCAGGTGAGGAGAGGTCAAACTTCTTGCTGAGCCATTTCTTTGTTGTCTGTTTCGCACCACTAAGCCAGTTACAGATTCTATGTGAGTTCAGGAAGTTTCTATCTCAGAGGCCTCTTCTATGAAGTTAGCAACAGGACTGAGGAGCAAGAGTGGAAACAGTTTATACTCTCCATTCCCATCTTCTGAGAGGAGAGGTGGATCACCCATTCCCAGAGCATCCAGAGGCTCAGCCTGGTTTGCTGGAGCTGCTAGAGGCAAGACAGTTTCACTGCCTGAGGGAGGATGAAGAGCAGGTTTCTCCTCCAGTGGGGGCAACAAAAGGTCTTTCGGATCCTCTATCTTCCCTGCAGCTTCACTTGAAGGTAATTCTTCAAATAATGAAAGCAGAGGATTGGCTCTGTACTGTATCAGCTGCATATCTGAGGGAAAACAAACAGTTTAAACTCCAGGCTTCTGTGTCACATAAATGAAGGCTCTTATTCAAGACAAGGAAAACTGGAGAGGCTGCTTCAAAACTTGCTTCACTAAAGCAAACCACACAGCTCTGACAGACTAGATCCACAGCTGCAAGGGGGGAGCTAAGGCTCCTGTGTCTGTTAGTACCAGTATCTGAAGCACACTTCAAGCCCCTAACACATACAGCATGCAATGGCAGCACTGAAGTAGTTCAGTAAGTAGCACTGCATTTGTGGGGGCCGTAGCCCATATAGGAGATACTTCCACAAGGACATTTGCAGTTCTGTTCCCGTTTGTGACACTCTGTCATGGATAAGAAAAAGGAAATGGTAAACACCAACATGGGGCATAGGATGGGGCCTCTTAAGATTAGATGAATGAAACATTCCAGTCCTCACAAAAAATTTAAGCCCAGACCAAAGGAGGAGATAAACCATATTACAGGCTACAAAAATTCCATTTCAACACACAGTTTTGGATGAGTTTGGAACTGTCACAGCTCTCAGTGTTCCCTCCTGCCCACCTTTGCTTCCCGCTGTTTCTCTCTCACTTGCTCCCAGATCTTCAGTGCTCTCTGCCAAGCTTGCAATCTGAAGCAAAATGAACAGAGAGTAAGACAGAATGCTTAACAACAAAATCCAAGTCTTCATTGACTGGCTAACAAAATCAAGGGTGAAAGGAGGAGGGAAGAGAAATGAAACAGTTGACCAATGAGTCCAGTTTTGCATAAGAGAGCCAGCAAACAGGAGCTCTCAGAAGAAGGCACAGTGAAAGACAACTTACTAAAGCCAAACAAGCTCTTGACTAGCAAATATTCCAGGACATTTTACCTTCCAAACCAGCAGCTTTATTATAGTCTGTCTTGTTGGAATAACACTGTTAAACATGATTTCATCAATACAATTAAGTTTTGCAAGCACTGCTTGAACACAGCTGCATTTTACCCCAGTTGTGGTCTAAGCTCTTGTGACTGGGAAGTCCTATTTTAAATATTATTTCAGGACTACAAAATAAATGACACTTGCAAGGTTTGTTTCTTTTTTTTTCCTTAACGGGAGTCAATTTTAGGAACTGGACCGAGAGAAGTAAATTTGCACTGAACTTCTGTATGTCCTCTGAGGAAATTCCATACAGCAATGTTCAGAATAAATACAGTATATTGCATTATATTTTTTATTTAGTAGTTTTTCCTTCAGTCTTCTGACAGACTGAAGACACACAATCTCATCCAAACTATAACCCTAGACCTAGTTATCACTTGGCTAAAGAACACCATGGGAATCCCTGAGGCTAGAAAAAACAAGCCAAGAAACTGTTCTCACACACTTAGGCCAAAAAAAGATTAGATTTTCTACCCTCCTCATTCTAAACAGAAGGTACAGAAGTAACAGATAGGAAAAAAAAAAAATCCCTCAATACAGACAGCTGATTCAACAGACACCAGTTTGTTTCACTCTTCCTTACCTTCTCAGGTGTATTGAGAAAGCAAACAACACATTACTCAAAGCAAAGTGACAGTTTAAATCAGCCCACTGAGTGTATTACTGCAGCTAGGAACTTAAGGCTTGAAATTATCTTTAGAACCCTCTTAAATTCATATATGCCAACAGTGATAACTGACAACAGTAAGTCCAGTTTCATCCTGTGCTATCAAGTCAGTCCCTACCCTCAAACTGCATCAGTCAAAATTTAGCTCTCAACATCATATTAACCCTCCCCATCATAGAAGCAACTCTTACTCTTACATTTTCCATACCAGGGGAAGTTTCCATCAAGCTCATATCCAAGGCTGGCAGCTCAGGGTTAAATGTCTGAAAATAAAACCAGACCATACGTCATATTATAAGGTTCTTAAAACTTCAGAGAGCTCCTGAAAGGACAGCAGGATCCAGCACACTCTCCATCCACTGAAGCACAGGAAAGGTGGCTCCTCCACAGGCCTACAGCAATATACTTTCAACCTGTGGCAGTAAACTGAGGTCAAAGGTGAAGGAAAAGGACACCATTATTTCCTGGTGATTCCAGGTATATGGCTGAGTTTCATTCCATATCATAATGCATAATCAAACACATAATCAAGATGTGATGATATGTGACATAGGCTGAAGAAGCAGAACAGAGTCAAATTTTTTCCTTTTTTTTTTTCTTGAGTTACGTGTAACAAAAATAGTATATGAACTGAAAAAGGCCCTCAGCGTTACCTTGTTAGACTCCTAGAATGACTATGTATCATTCTATCCATAACTATTTGCTTTTCAGGATTTTGCCCCCCTCCTGCCCATTACAACATGGAATAAACCAGTAAAGTTTCATAATGCAACCTATATAGGTATTTTTCAGAAATCAGAAAAAGTGAAAAAAAACTTACATCGCTGAAAGCTTCAGAACCAAAGTTATACTGCTTCCCAGATAACATTGCTTGAAGCTCTTCAAGGCTGGCATCAATGCAATTAAGAAAATCCTGAATTTCCTCTCTAAAAAGACAAAATGATATAGCACTGCAAGAAACAGTCGGCAGTTAGGGCCTTCTTTCGCACCACAAGGCAGGAAAAACTCTTAGAAAAGATCTGCTAACCTCTCAGTTATTACAGCTGTGGGGAAAGGCGAGAGCCAGACAGGGTTGCTCACAACCCAGAACAGCTTATTGCCAAAGGAATGAAGCTGCATTCCTGTATCATCTTTCACGGTCCAACTCTTTGAAGGACAGGTACAAGGAAGACTATCTGAACAGCAAGTATAATAATAGCTACCACATCAAAAAGCAGTTCCTCCTTCCATACCTACTTCCTCCTTCATTTTAGTACCTTTGAATGTTCTCAGATCCCAGCCTATATACCAATATCTGTTTGAGCTAAGGTCTGATGGCGTTCACCTGGGGACAATAAATGATAAGCAAAGGGCTGGAAATAATCTGGATCTGAAGAAACATGACCTATTTTGAAACATCAGATTGTTGCCAAACTGTACACCCTTCCAAGGACAGCGGGCAGGATACAAGGGACAGTGAATGATGCGGAAAGGATGCTGCACGCATGGCGTCAGTACGAAACTTCCCGCTGCGCTGCAAAGCTACCTCCTGTGCTGGAATACTGAGCTACAAGCAACAGGCAGTTCCAAGGCATTGCCCCACATTTTGCAGTGCCAATGAGGTAAGATATTACAGGGCCTTCAGATTACACTGAGTGCTGGGGGCATGTCACCTCAGTACTTCCCCCTGTAGTTAACCACAGCAGAAGAGCTGACAGGAGAAAGAACTGAAGTTTGTTCCTTGATCCAGTTCACCCTGCAGCCACACGAATGATGGCACTGATAAAGCTCAGGCGAAGAGCAGAGCTGGGAACTGCTTAAGCAGCAGTGCTGCTGAGTGTGAAACCACAGCCCACACGATTTTGGTCCCAGGGGAGTCTGATCTGACAGTGCACAAGGGGAATGGACCTTTGCAAAAATGAAGGACACAGAAACAAAGCAACAGCGAAACAACATCAGACTACCACCGATACAAACCCATATCCAGTTCTCAGAAACACAGCAGCACATGCTGCCCTCCTGAAATCATTAACCTCGATCTGCTGTTTGCAGCACTTGCCAGCGCCAGCAGTTGGTGACAGAAGGGCTGATGTGACAGACTGACCTCACAAATCCTCAGACTGACACATCAGAGGTCAGGCACACTCATTAGCAGAAATGTGACAGATGAACTTGCCCTGATTTTAGTGTCTTTTTCAAGACTTACGAACAAAGGGGCAGAAAATTCAGTTCATCAACTAAATTTCATGACCTTAAAAGGTCCCTTTCAACCCAAAGACCCTATGATTCTATGATCAACGACATTTAAAAAGCTAATTCACTATGTTTTGCTGAACACATCCTCTAAAACTTTGACCAGATCCCAGAAGAAGGCAACAGCATAACAGTTTCCAGCAACAAGTTAATACCTGTCCAGTAAAGGATCATTTTGGTTTCCAGTGTTGTTCTCATTCAAGATGGAGTCAATCACTGACACAGGGTCTTCTGGAGCACTAGGTTGTGCAGTATGAAGTTCCACAGCAACATTTTCTATTTCACTAGATTTGTTGGCATCATTTATATGAACTGGTGGGATAGGTTCTGCACAGTTTAACTCATTTGGCTGTGATACTTGACAAATAGGTAAGCCAGGATCCAGAGCTGCCTGTGTCTCTCTAAAACATGACCCAAAGATAAACAACATGCAGGAGAATTCATCAACAGTATTACTAATAATTTCAAGTTTAGTATCTCAAATCTTAATACCTAATAAGGTCAAGCCAGTCAAAAGTTCAAACCAACTGGTCTTTAGAAGAAGAAGAAAAGTGCCTTCCTAAAGGCACATGAAGAATCTCTTATTGCAGCTTATACAGATAGCATGTATGAGAGCAAAATATCCCGTTTTGCCAGGCCAAGATCAGCAAAATAGTATATGGAAATCATGCAGGAGGGAAACTCCTAACATTGTGTCTCTGGAAATAAAGGATCCCAAGTTGGTCCATATCTCACTCTGGATGTTAGCAACTAAATGGGTTTTCACAAGAATCTGATGCCACACAAAAGAATGCCTTCCCTTCAGCTATGCTTAGCATAATATTAGCAAGAGTAGTACTGAAACTGGAGATAAAACTATACACCTTGGTTTGTTTATTAGTAATGTATATAGACTGAACAGGGACCTGAATGCCTAAAAGTATGTGCTTTTTTGTTGAATAGACAGAAAAGCCTCAGCAAATCAAATTTCAAGTGCCAATCAGCTTGACAGGCCTTCAGGCACTCCTGAAGACACATGAGCTCTTTTAAGACACTTTGCTGACCACGACCAATGCTACATGCCGCAAAAAAAGACAGCCTAGAAACAGGCCTGTCATGCGCAAATAAATTCAGAAGCTGTTTCCCAGAACACACACGGATCACATTAACATAACTACCTACTTAGCAACCTAAGCATCAATACTTCTGCATCCTTTAAACATACCCGGCTCTGCCACTTGTGTGTGCCACAGCAAGGAGACCATCGGTGGCATTTTCCAGGGTATCAGTGATATCTCGAATGATGAGACCTGTACCATTGCCATCCTCATCATCTGCATTATGTTCAGAAAAAGCCACCTGCAGGATACAGCAAATAGAATGAGTAAACCAAAAGGTCTGATTATTTTTTTATGTTGAAGCTCCACTCTTCTTGCAGCTTCTCTTTCCTGTTCAGATTTTATCTTTGACTAGTTGTACTGATTTGCATGATTTTACAGAGCAATGCTTTAAAGCTGCCCATTTCAGAACATAGTGCATTTGATTCTAAGATTAGGGTATTAATAGTTATAAGGAAGACTTCGAGATCACTGTCTCTCATCCTGTCCAACCCATTGTCTCTTT
>NW_010520923.1:13955-22024 GCF_000687285.1 Phaethon lepturus
ACTCTCCACAGGTATGCGAACATACTGACGACTGTATTTGGAAGGTGAAGCACCTGCAGCATCTGTTAGAGACCTGAGACAAAATGCGTCTTTAGTATATAGTTCCTCAGTAACAAGCTGTAGCAATGCCACATACAGTGCAGCAATGGTAAGTACAATCATTCTTCCAGTTCTAAGAAAACTGGCTTTCGGAAATGTGTTTTAGCAAGTGTACTCCAGACAGGCTGCATTCTAAGCACGTTTTTTTGTTTTGAGTAAGTCAGTCACATTTGCACATTTTGAAAGTGCTACCATTTCTGGTAACTGTTCCCTTTGAAAGTTAAGATGGATAGCATATTCTCTTCCCACCCATTTTTTTTTTTAAGTGAAAAATTAGAGGAAATCTTTATTTCATGCTTTATTCAACTTCCATCAGCTTTCTCAAGTTTGAATATACAAGTGATAAAAATATTCTTCATACACCTTAAGAAAAATATCTTGCTTCTAGAAGCTGATTTATCAGTATAATTCACATCTGACACTGATTTGTCACCTATCCATTAATTACCTTTTCCTTTTGACCCCAACAATATAATTTCCTCGCATCAAACTTAGTATAAATTGAAGAATCTAAAAAGGAAAAACAAAAAACCAAAAACTGGTCAGCATGGCAATCCTAATATTAAATTATTAATTCAGATTTTACTACAAAATTAGGTAGTTATGTGATTGAAATTAATAGGTAAATTAAAAATCAATTTGTGTTCATGTCTTAAAAAACAAAATTATAGTTACAAATGGCATTGAAAAATTATTCCACTTGGACAGGTCGTGGGTTTTTTTTTTTTTTTTTTTAAATGTATTATAACATCCACTAGAGGATTCCAGACCAGAAACAGCTGAGGGATAAACCAGAGAAAATTTGTTCCAGTGCAGAAGCTCCTATAGTTTCTGGGTTCCAGTTGACTTCTTGAGTGGTCTTAAGTCTGTCTTGGTCCAAGATCTTTCACCAGACTCCATTCCATGTTCCTGCAATCTCTTGTTTTAGGCTCCTGTTACCATGCACTGCCTCCAGCCCCATGTTTACCCCACGTCAGCTTGATTTACTGATTTCTTTCCAAATAAGATTCACTGAGATTTCGGACACATTGAAATCCTTTTCACTATGACTTTTCCTTATTATTTTGCTTGTGGTTCTTTGCTGTGCTAACTGCTGGGACACTCAGGAACTGTGAACATTTTCTTTACGCTGTATTAATATAGCCTGTTCAGCTCTGTGTCATTTGTCATTCTACATAAGCAAAGAATGCCATCAAGTATCACAGAGGCAGGAATAAGGATGGTAGCACTGAAGATGCTGCAATGGTACCTTAGACAGCAGCTTCTGTTGTTGACTGTGCTTCTGCCTTAGAACTGCCACTTCTTTCCACAGGGCCTTATTTTCTCTGCAATGCAGAATAAATCAGAAGACAGAGGATGAACAGAGTTTACTTTATATGCTTTAGTTTTACAGCTTTCAAACTTTCACAGTACCTTGCAGTACCAATGACCTTGACCAATGGCAACATTCCTTCCGTGGATAACTAACAATCAGTTAATCCAATCCACTAGTATAAACTCTGGGTTAAATTAACTCAATTTTCCATCAGGCAGGACCAAACACTCACTAATAAGGGCATTCTCATCCTCTGCTGCTCCACCAATAATCTTGATCTGAGGTACTCCTTCAAAACCTTAGAATAAAGACTTGGTGTTTGGAAACAGGCTGAGTGTAACACAGACCACTTCGGGACAGTTTCAAAGTTCATGTTTGAGGGTTTTTGGTTGTTTTTTAAAGGAACAGAGGGAGTGGAGTGAAGGCATCTCCTGAACTTTGGTTTACCTGCTTGCATACCAATGATCTGAATGAATTACCAGTGCCTATAGAAGAAGGATCTGAGAGAACAGACATGAGAACATGCAAAGTCCACTTCCAAATAGAAAGAAAACCAAAGACTAATTCTCCCTCACTGCATCTAACCCCGTTTTGTGTTTAGAAAAGGAAATGCTTTGATCACCCTAAAAAATTACTCCAGGTGAGGCAACCAAAATGAAATCTCAAGATAGTCCAACTCTCAGTCTTAATCTCTGGTTTGTTACAGAATTATAAAACCAAACAAGATTCAGAATGTTGTATGGGGTGGAATGGGGATTCTTAGAAGGAACTATAACTGCACCCATTTCCAGTTCAAATGAAACCCACATTTAGAGTCAAGCTCTGTTAGATATAAACAACATTCAATGTATTAAGTGCCTCTGAAACAGACGGGAGTCTACCTCTTCATGTTAGCTAGTCTGATATCCATGTTGTTCTGCTGCTCTCTCATTTCCTGGACTTCGGAGAGTACTTTGTGCAGATCCTCCGTACAGACCTTGAGATCCTCAGTTCTTACTGCAGATACCTAAAACAGAACCAGGTTACACATGCTTTACTACAAACACTGCCCTGCATACTCCTTTCTACAGGAACAGTGTAGCTACTCTGTGGAAGAACAGGTACAAACTCCATTGAAAGATTAGGTAATGCTATAATTCTTATGTACCATAAAACACCGTAATTGCTATAGATGACAGTTCTTAGGACAGTCTACACTGTATGAAAAAACCCAAGGTGTCAATGGAAACATGAGATTAGCACTTCGTACGTGTAGACAGTAGATTCACCACTGTAACTCATGACAAAAACCCACCACCGACTGACAGTGGCCTTCCCGCGGGGGTTCTCTCTGGCAGGCCTGGGGACAACTCGCCCTCTAGTGTCACATGGTGGGACACCAGCCAAAACCAAACCAGGCGGTGGACTAAGAGCAAGATGATCATATTCCTCTTAGGCGTAGGTAAATCTGCCAGCACAGGAGGAACAAACTTCCATTACGTTTCCGGGCGGGGGGAGAGAAAGGGAGAAGTTGTCTAAT
The DNA here is from genome assembly GCF_000687285.1 of Phaethon lepturus. Taxonomy (NCBI): domain Eukaryota; kingdom Metazoa; phylum Chordata; class Aves; order Phaethontiformes; family Phaethontidae; genus Phaethon; species Phaethon lepturus. The sequence continues at coordinate 16,889 of NW_010520923.1, forward strand.
TAGATGCATCCTACTCGATGTGAAAATTTGTCCCACGCCACTCAAATTGCAGATTCCTGTATTGGTGTTTCCTGTATTACCTCTCTACTCAGTGACATTCCAAAATTATGGAGACTTGTCTCCAGAAAGTTAGAGTCCAAACTGCTCTTCTGCCCACAGCAGAATCCATGAGTGCCACCTCTTCAAACGATGGTGGAAGAGTAATCAGAAAACAAATCACTCACTCTCTCCTCCCCACACTTCCATATTCAAAGTTTTCCAATTCCTTCAGCAACTTTCTCTGTGGTGGTGGCACTGGTGACTAACATACAATTCAGGATTTTGAAAGATAGGTCTGGTGCATCACACATCTGAATGATATGTCCGGGTTTTGTGGGCATAATTTTAAAAATAATTTAGCCAATTACTGACCATAATTGAACCAAATAGAGTTGCACCAGATAACCACCAGATGTCCCTTCCAACCTGCAGCATGCTATGCATTTTCTTATTATTGTACTAAATTCCAAGGGGGAAGTGAAAGCATCTGGGATTGGCCCAGTGAAGTGTTAGACAACTTCCATGCAGGTTGGCTCACAGATCCCTTTTTCCCCAAAGGAGAATGAGATGGTCAGAAATGGACCTATGGTGTTATAAAACAACATCCCATCACTTCATGATGAAACAGAACCTAATTGTTATGCAATCATGCCACAGAAATAATTAACTACTTTCTTAACATAACCCAGTGTTGCAAAGGATGGACTGAATGGCCTCACAGTTCTCCTCTCTGTTTACAATTTTAGATGCTTCACTATTCATTGCAGATAATACCTTAAGCTGTATCCTAAGTGAAATTCATGGCCATCTGATTTCTCTTCAGCATACCACCTCTTCATGGGGAAGACACCCAAAAGCTGCAGAGAGCAGGCAGACATTTCAAATGCAGTCAGCCTGCCTCTAAAAAAAGGGCCAAATGACAACATTCTGCCAAAGTGCAAGGAATTGCTCTTTCAGAGTCTCTAACTAAATAATAAGGGTGTCAAGACTGAAGCACACCAGTAGAGGTAACACTAAAAGGGAGTAAAATAAAGGAAGTCCTTCATTCAAACTTCCACTCCTGTTAGAGGCTTGAAATCCAGGTTATAGAAAGTACTGAAATATGACTGCAGGCAGTAAAAGAGCAAGAAAAATGAATAGACCTTTTGCAAAAATCAGTAACACTTCCTGTGCAACAAATAATAGGTTTCACCAACCTATTCAATAGTTTCATATAAATGTCCTTGGCACTAACTAGAGCTTTTGTCTTTCCATCTAGAACACTCCACCCAGTGCAACACTCTTGGGATACATGGTGCCATACATAACGTCATCAGCTGACTGCCCCAAAATACCAGAAAGCAAGGTGTGCATGCCAAGACAAGTTGGCGATTACAGCATCTGGGAAGAGCACAGGACTGAGTCAGAAGCAACTGTTACAACTACATTTAATCAATTGGGATTCTGAGCAGAGACAGCTCAGTAAAGAATCAATCAAAACACAATTGTGACTCTAAGCCTACCCTGTGCTTTTATTAACTTGGGCAATGTAGCTACCACATTACGCCATTGTAAAGAAAAGATTCTGCAGTTCAAATGTCAACATGATGTATCATGATACCCTCTTTCTCTGGCAGCCAGGATATTATGGGCTGTAATGTGCCAATAGAGGATAAATATTTGTGCAGAAACAGGTCAGACAAGGCCTGAACGTACAAAAGAGAACTGGAAAGCACTAATGAAGATGTAGCTTAGTGACAACATAGTTTTGGAGGAACAGCGTAACTTATGCAAACTCACCCAAATAAACCAATTACTGATGTCCTTGCTAATTTTCAATGAGCACCAAATGGGAATGTATTTTCTTTTACTTCTTTCGCTTTGTGACTCTTTCCAACACTACTATGCTGGCAGAATTGAAGACCGTACTAGGCTGTAATCGGGTGTGTGAACTCTGGAGTGGAAAAGGGGCTCTAGATTGATGGCTGTGAAGAATGTGGTCCTACTCCACCACACTGCTGAACAACAGCAAGGTGTGTTTTGTCTAAGAGCTGGCAGGAGGAGGCCAAGCCAAGCATTAGCCTGGCATTCAGGAGGGAGTTACAAAGGTTTGCATCATGATGCACAACCTTGGTTCCCATGGAATTTGTTGGCTGTAAAGTGTTTGAAAGCCCCAGACATGCTCTTGATAAGCTACTTTTCATAACAAAGTGAAGTAAATACCTAAACATGCTTAGACTGTACCTTGCGCTTGATGTTTTCCAGCAAATGTGCCTTCCCTTGTTTGAAGAAAGGGTGCTGGAACTCAATGACGGAGCTTTTCTCTGCTGTAATCATACCGTTCTCCAGAGCAATCACCTTCCTGAAACCATCTGTGGAGAGGTATTAACGAAGTCATTTCTTTCAGTGCAAAGCTGACTGTTACAACACAGGGCTAAAGAAACCCCCAAGGCTACTGATATACCTGCATCACGACAGTTACTGGGAGCAGAAATTATGAAAAACAGCCAAAGTAGCTTTTCTTTGGTGCTCAATAATTTGACTGCTCTGATCTTCACAGCTAGAGAACACGTCCACAATACCATCAAATGACCTTGCAGGCTGTAAGAACAGCATGCGTGGCAGAGACCAGCTAGTGTCCGCAAGCAGGACAGTGATGTCCAAATAATCACAGAAGTTAGAAATGAGATTTATTAGGATATCTTGAATAAAATCTTGTCCCAGTGGAAGCAGAGGAATGGTGCACTTTCCCTTTCATGTCCATCATCCCAGACAACTACATGTCAAAATAAATGCTGTCATGTACCACCGGGGTCTACAGAATAAAGGAAGGAAGAGAAAGTAGTTCTCAGCCTATGCAAACACATGCAGAGTACTTAGTCCATACCAGACTGCCTGCATGAAGACATTGGCAGCACTATTTCCATCACTGCTTCCAGTACCACAGGGCAGATGCAAGATACAGTTGACAGACCAACCAATTTCTCTCCTTGTTCAAGTTTTTAACATAGTTAATGTATTCCAGTTCCACTGCACCCCAACAGCACTATCATTAGGAAACTCTACTCAAAGCTGGGATAGGTCCAGCAGGAAAAGGAGGCTGCCATCACATTACATGTCTTTATAGGAATATTTGCATTTCAGCATTCACCCTTGCTACAAGGCAACTGACAATTGTTCACATTATCTTTTGACACTCACATGGTAGAGTCTCAACACTTGACACAAACAGCAGCATCCACGCTGTATCAAGAGGCTAACTGTATGCTTTCTCTCTCGTGTCTGACAGAATCTAAATAGGCATCAGCTAGAGAGACCAGGTAAGCCTACCAGGCAAAGAGAGAGAGTTCCTCCCCCTTACTCCGAATGGAAACTCTAAATAAGGCAGCCATCTTCTGTGCTGTTTGTACTTTCACTCAGCCCATAAACTATCTGCTGCAAAACACCTATTTCTGCTGTGTGTTTCAGCCCTGCACATTGTACTACATCTTTGAATTACCACCTCACTCCAGCTTCTTTGCCTGTACAAGTTGTACATGTGTTATACAATGGACGCTACATGATGCTCACAAGTCAAACACAGAAAACATAATGAGAATCTTAGTCCAGCTCAATCCATCAGCATGACTAATCCTGTTTCAGCACAGCAATGCAGGGAACAATATGATCTAGGCGATTTTTTTTCATACACTAGATGCATGGGTGTAGATACGGCCTTTGTTCCTCTAGGTATGCGTAAGTTTGCTGTCACCATTACCATTAACACTACCACTGGAGCAAAGTGAACTCTACCCAAGCTTCAGGTACCAGCACATGAAACAGTATTTTTATCATCGTTGCTCAAAAGGACTCAGAACTGAAACACAGAAAACAAAACTAAGCCAAGCTCTACTGTTATTCTTTTCTTTTGCAAAGCAAACTCAAGACCAGGATTCAGGTTTTCAGGAATGAAAGACCTGCCAAGTCAATTGGTTTGTTTAAAGAAATTCAAATTGATGCCAACTAGCAATGAACTCGTCAGAAAGAATACGTAAGAACAGCTGATGCTTACACATGTTAAGCTGTCGTATGAAGCTGGAGATATTGTTGTGTTTGAAGTACTTGGGGAGTAGCTCCTTGGCAAACCTCTGCTCATCCAGAATACAGAAGTTCTCACCATTCTAGGAAATAAGCAGAAGTAACAGTTAGAGAACAAGCACAATTTTTCTAAGGTATTGCTCATAAATCCTGACCACGAATCAACACAGACAGTTCTCACAACAGGGAAGGGCAAGACATTTAGCAAAGGGAATTGTCTGAGTGAGCACTTCTGAGTACTTGGGACTGTACTAGAAAGTTTGAATCCAAAAAGATGGTTACATGGAACACTTCCATTGAATGGGGGATTTTTGGAAAGCCCTCAAGTTTTGATCTGAATCCAAAGAAAAATCGTTCTAAAACCCCATGTATCTGCTGCTCTCTTTGTCCACAGGAAACATAAATATTGCTCTAGCACAATGGAATTAATGCCACTAGAGGGCTTTTGTCTGCCTTGATCAGCGTTTGCCCAGCTCCTGACGAGATTCTTCCATTGTATGTACTATGTCACCACTAAAAATAACCAAGTAACATTGCAGACTTAATAAAAGTTCAGACAACACAACCCAGCGGTGAAAAAGGGTAACTGTGACACAAGCAGTTTCAGATTTATCATATTCTCAAGTTCAAATTGCCCGAAACTGGGCAGGTCTTTGCATCATTTTTATGCTGTTCACGAAGAGAACAAAAATATTGTGTTTCTTGTCATCTTTGCCTTTGGAAAGGCTAAACCTCTGGGAAAATAAATTAGGGAAAATCCCACGGATTTAAAAGCGACAGGGGACAAAAATAAACATCGTGTTGCCTGCGCATGTTTGCCATGTCCGGTGCCTGAAGGCGCACGGGACCAACAAGGCCTATCTCCCCAGTCTCAGGAAGAAAAAAATTAAAAGTTAATTACTTCTTAGAACGTCTTTTCCACCGAGCGTCACCCCTTCGCTCTAATTACGTGCGGTTGAGGTGTTTGCGCGCGGGCGCTCTCCGCTGTGCGCGGCCGGATCTCTCTGAGCGGCCACGCGCGGTCACTGCGCGGTCACTGCG
>NW_010520924.1:0-2903 GCF_000687285.1 Phaethon lepturus
CCGGTGTCCAGGTGGCACGGGCAGAGCCCCGGACGCTGCCTCGTGCCCCAGCAGCTCCGCCACACGCTTTCCGATAGACAGATGGGATCGACGCGGTTTGGAACAGCACATATTCAAGACATGGACGGTTTTCTGCCTTCTGTCCTAGTGGGCGCAGCGTGGAAACCGCTCGGTGCCCTGGCCAGCCCCAGGCTTCCCCAGACACCAGCACGGCTTAACTGGCCAGGAGAAAACGACGCGGTCCCGGCTGCAATCTGTTACCCAGCCCGTTAGCGGGGCAGGCCTGCGTGCTGTTATTTCACTACAAGGACAGGCAGATAACTTATTAGTCTTTGAACATAATGGAATATTAAATAATTACATTAATGGGGGTTTGCTCAGGCTAAATGCAGCGCTGAGAGACTAGTCTGCCTCGGTTCACTACTCAACAGAGAGGGAGAAACTACTGCAGATGGCAACTGAGATAGATAGATAGATAGATAGATAGATAGAAAGAAAATTAACTTATGAGCCTTGGGTCTGCGTCTGTTGCACTCTTCCCTCCCCAGCTCCCATGGTTGCAGAGGGAGCCTGGGAAATTAAACCCTTTCTTTTTTTTCTGTTTTTTTTAAATCTCCCTCTGAATTTGTCCAAAGGTATTCTGTTCTTTTAATTTATTCTCTCTGCTGAGGGTGACAAGTTGGTCATATTGCACAAACGCAAATGAGAATTTTTAGGGGTGAAATTTATTCAGAGATACCGCCGTAGTTCTTGTTTGGTTTGTGTTTAGTTTGACTTCTTCTTTGAGTCAAATTTTCAGAAAATTCTTTTTTAAAATAAATGCTGGTAAGCAACTAAAAATTTAAGGCAGGCATCAGCTAGGGGAAGAAGCCAGAAGCGAGTATGCCCTGGCCAACACTTAGAACAGCGGCTGGGAACTCAGAGTGCTGCCGTGCCGGGAGCACCTTCAGGCCTCTGACAGTCGAAAGCAGCGGTCAAAGCCGGCGCGGCAGTGATGGCTGCTCTCTTTCCTGAAAGAGGCGTGAAGGTTTTCTGCTATTTATACCCAAATTAATGCCAGGCAGGGGGATGTTTTCGGTCTGCCTCTTCCCTCTCCCTCCCCTGCACCACCTCCTGTGGTCTGCGTCTCTCCCCGTGACGGAGTTAATTACGGGGCACTGGCGGGACTGGAGGCTTTGCCAGGGAACTGCCGCGAAATCAGACCTGTCACCTCGTACCGCGACACTTTGCCCTCCCAGCTAATTCGAAAAAGGTGTTTTCACTTCAGCGGTGGCGTATGGGTGAACGTGGCACATAGACCTCCCTAACTCTTGACTGGTTCTTCTTTTTTTGCTGAGCAACTGTCATATGCTTTCAGTAAGGCAAAGCTTTTCCCCTAGAAGTCAGTGAAGAGAGAGATTTCACTTTCCCTTGTCTGGTATTTGACACAATCAGTATCTTCCCTTGGATGACCTACATCTCCTGGCAGTGCCTCACTGGGACGTTCTCTTCTCCAGGACCAGACCAGGGCTTGAATCCCTGCCCCAGGGGTGCTGTTTGAGCAGCTCACATCCCCACCCAGACTGCACAGCACCTCCTCTCCCACCTCCTATTTCTCTTTTCCTGAAATTATCTTCATTTTCCCCCAGTTTTTCTGCTGCTTGGCTGCTCAGCTGTGTGCGAACCCCCCAGCCCCGCGGGACGCAGCCGGGCTCGGGGAAGGGGTCCGCAGCAGGACGAGTGCTTCAGGGTTGCTGAGCTCGGGAGCCGTTTCCATCACACTGGGCCCCAAAATAGCGTCCCTGTGTCTGTCCGGAAAGCCGTGCGGAAATCTGAGGGCAACAGGGAAGGACACGGTACTTGGGGAACCACTTACAAAAAAAAGGAAAAATTAAGTATTAGTATTATTTAGTGTTTAGTTATTATCTAACACAAAACCGAGCAGCATATGTATTTCAGGATGAAAAAGGAAGAGCGATGAAGGGAGATGTGTCACGTAACACGAATAGTAACTAGAAATCCCATTTGAGGTTACTGCCTTTCTCAGCCTGAATTGATAGCGACACCCCTGCAGCAGATGCATAGCTCCATGCAATATAATAATTGGAGGTGTTTCTTCTTCGTAAAATCTTGTAGGAATTATTGTCATGCCTAAAAAACTATTTTGTTTGCTGTTCTTGATTACATGATCTTTCTGCAATATAGCATTTGCCTGTTATACTGACTTCTAAACTGATGGCAAAAAGAGAAAATCACGGACTATGGTCTTGATGGGTGATCGATTCCCGTTGATTCTCAGATCTGATTCTTTTTTTTTTTTTTTATTGTCCAGTGTCTGAATTTTCCTACGGCTGAAGTGAACTAAATATCACCCAAAGCAAACGAACGCGTGTAGCACATTCCCCGCTGCTGAAGCTTGATTCAGCAGAAAGCTGGCTGAATCTAGCACCAAATCCTCGGCTTCTGCAGTCAGCTTAAGTCCGTTGATTTTTATTTTTTACAATTTTCAGCTATTCCGTTATTAACCCTCAAAGCCAGGCCAGCAGACTGTGGCCTGGGCTGTACCGGGCTGGGGGGTCCTGTCTATGCCCTGATGTCACTGTGTGCACATCTGTAGGATGGAGCATAAACACAGTCCAGTCCCAACAAAACCAGGGATGACGCTCTTACAATTAACGTTTAAAATTTAGAATAATGAATAAAGCTTTAGAAACCATTTTTTCAGCGCTCCCATCTCCAGCCTTACTTTACGTAGCAAAGTGTAACAGTCAGGATGATTATTCTGAACCTGGGAAGATAATTAATGATTTTTTTCCCCTTTACCCCATGGGAAAGGAAAATTCCCGTAGCATGCATAGGACTGCTCTTTGGCTGAGTCAGTGTGAATGCAGGCTATATATAATTCATTCCTGTGCTAACTCCTT
>NW_010520925.1:0-1354 GCF_000687285.1 Phaethon lepturus
GCAGGTACCAAAGCACCATGGGCCAGAGCGTGACCGGCGCTGAGCAGCCCAGCTGAGCGGCACCGCGTCGCTGCGACACCGGTGGTGGGCTCACGGCGAGTGCGTGCTGAGGTAATGACACAGACGCAGAGACCGCGGCTGCAGGGGAGCTGCTTTGGTGGGGAGGCAGCCCGCAGCAGAGCCGGTATGAATCACTGCCGGCTACCAGGACGTCTAAAATTACATGAAACATCTGCAGCCTGAAGAATTACAAGCGAAGTGCCAGGCAGTTTCCTCCCTGGTGCCAGCAAGCTATAGACACGAGCAGATTTGGTTTTATCCATTCCAAGCAAAAAATATTGTGATTGCTCTGCCTGGGTTGCCACAGCAAAAGCCTCACCGGGCTGCGGCCGCTGGCCCGGGGGCAGGAGCCGGAGGGATCTGGCATGCGGCTCTTCCTCTGCCACCGCTCCGTTTCTTTGGGCCGCTCCCGAGCTTCTCCCTGGTAGGATAAAAAGATCTTGTGTGCACGTCCGAGTGCCTTTCAGGCCCTGTGTTTCTGGGGCTTGATGCAGACAGACTTTGTTCCCCGACCTGGTGAACCCGTGAAGAAACCTCGGTGGTAAGGAGCACAGTCACGCCTCGAGAAGCGCAGGTTTTGGTATTGGCACTCGCAGCTGCCTGCCTGCTGGCAGCGCCGGACGTTTGCCAGGGAATTTCTACTTACTGTTCATAATAACTTGCCTCACCCTCAAAAACAATTCTACACTAAAAAAGGAACTCTTTTCCTGATACACATTCTGGTCTATCGGAAAGCATCGCTTGCATACCGTCCCTTACAGCTGACAAGGTCGTCGTCGCCCTGTCAAGCATCCCACTACGTTTCTTTAGGGCACCCAGCGCGGGTGAGGGAGCCGACGGGGATGCGGAGCCGGGGCAGAGAAACCTTCCGGTGAGCAGCCCCAGGCATGGCCACCTCACAGAAGAAAAAGCAGCAGGAGAGGATTCGTGCTCCTGGCATGATGGGGCACTTCTGGAGGGTTTCCTCTGCTCATTGCCCTCCGCAACCACCTCTGACAGCAGAGCTAACATGCCACTTGCTCCTCCATTTCGCAGAGGCGCAGTCACCGGGCCCCCGGACAAAGAAAGCGCGTGCCCCGTGTCCCGTGCTGCTGAACGGAGAGACCACCGCAGCTCCTGCTCCTGCTCCCCCGTGGCCCAGGCCCCTTTCCTCACCCCTCTTCCCACCAGCGCGGGCACCGTGGCGGAGCACCGGGCCATCGCACGTGTGTCCCATGTCCCCTGAGAGCTGCTGGGAGCCGAGGGTCCGGCGCGGCAGGAGGTTTGGCTGCGGCCCCCGCAGGGCTGGGCAGAG
>NW_010520926.1:0-4108 GCF_000687285.1 Phaethon lepturus
CTGTGGGAGACGCTGTCAAAGCCTTTACTAAGTCCAGGTAGTCAACATCCACAGCTTTTCCCTCACCCACTAGGTGCGTCACCTGGTCACAGAAGGAGATCAGGTTGGTCAAGCATGACCTGCCTTTCATGAACCCATGCTGACTGGGCCTGATCCCTTGGTAACGTTACAGAGCAAAGAAGCGTATCACTGCCAGACAGGTTATGAGACAGCCTGTGATTGATTCCGGCTTAGCAAGGGGGAACAAATAAAAATAGCCATCCCAGACTAGACCACAGATTCACCTGAATCAGTTTCCCACCTCTGACAATGGCCAGTAGTTAAGCAGCATGATGGTGATACTTTGATCTTCCTGTTCCTGCAAAAAGTTAGTGCTCAACTTCAGTAGCTATGTGGTATGTTTTTCCCATGGAAGAAAAAGCCATCTATTATAGTAATAAAATTTCTCCAACTGCCTTCTGATCTTGAGTCACAAAGTTGTACATGGTAAAAATTCACGAACTCCAAAGTTTAATTATACACTGGATAAAAATAAACAAACCCATCTGTATGTTCTTCTTGCATCTACTACCATTTGATAACTCCTATAGAAGCCAATCCGTATTTTTGACCAACTTTGTTGCCATTTTTGTATCTTTTTATTTCTACTTCTGAAAAAAAAAAAAAAGAGACCAAAGCCATCAAACCAACCTAAGCCTAAGAATTTTCTAGCACAGCAAAAGCAGCTGAACTTACTGACAAAAACCTAAGAACAATGATGAGCCTTTGTGCACAGTACGTACACAAGCTGAAGAGATACATGGATAGATGGACCAGACAACTGCAGGCATCATAGGAAAGCATATAAACCATTGAAAGAAAAGAGAGATATTCTATCAATATCTGTACCCGGCAACTTAAGTTTTTTTCTTAATCTATGATGATTTGGACCTCTTTTGGAGGAAAGGGAAGAAAAAAAAGTACCAGTACATGCAGCAACCAAGAACGGTGACTTCTAGTAAGGGGTTATTTATAGCATCACCTCAACAAACCAAGAATTCTTTTTATGGAACACCCTGCAACAATGCTGTGCTTCCAACTACCTTACGAAACCTCAACTTGAAAAAAAAAAAAATTAAAATGTAGTTGCTTAATTTAAAACATAGCATTTAGTTTTAACCTATCTTCAAGTCTGATCTGTTCTGTCCCATTTAAATTATGGATCCAGATGTATTATAATTTCATGAACATCAATAAGCAGGAATATGAGTAGAAAATGCCAAATGACAAAAAGAATACATTTCTCCTTTTTGGTTTGCATAAGAATTTGCAGAAATTGGCATATCAGAACTCCAACTAGCGTTACACTGGATCAGAGCAAAGTAAGCCCCCAGAAGATCATCACTGAGAGAAAGAGGTTTTAAAAAGGAACGGGGCGGGGAAGAAGGAGGGGAGAGAGAAAGGTAATTCAAAATATTCTCCAGTATTTTAACAGAACATGTTTACATGGATCAGTATCTGATCAGCAGTTTAAACAAGAGCAAGAAATTGCCTTTAGGTAAACAGCAAGGGTTTGTTCTGCTCTGAAGACAGCATTTAAAGAATTACCCACAATTCTTTATCCACAGTCACTTCTGTGACTGCTCATCCTGCATAATTTCCCCCGAGAAAACTGCTCACTGTTTACATTATTGAGAATGGGCTCTAACTTACAAAGTGCAATGATTTATTTAGCCTCTGACAGCCTTTGCCACATCTTCTGTCTGGGGACTGCTGTCCAAAGATAATTTCAGGCAGTAGGCCAGTTTTTAAGGCATGCCTGTAAGTTGAAACATCAGGGATCAAGACAGTAACATACAGGCATAAAAGATGAAGCCAACCCAGAGCCATTATAAGAGACTGCAACAACTTAGAAATACCCAACTTAACTGCTTGTTGGCACTGCTTTAAACTACTGCTGGCTCACAACTGAGAGGTCATTATAAAACTGTTTTAAGCACAGCAATTCATAACCAGGAGTCCCAAACTATTACAAACTTGAGTAGCATAAGCTACTATTTGGTGCTTCTTGGGGGTGGCCTACAAGCAGCAATAAAGCAAAAACTGTCAGTAATCTGTATTTGTAGCAGGCTTGCAGAGACATGACAAGCTGTTAGTTCACCCCATTATCCGGTGTCCTCTGCCCAGAAGAGAGCAAGCCATTCGTTTTTCAGCACAAGATGGAGGTACTGTCTGATTACAAACCAGATCAATCAGTTGAATCCTGAACTACTGCTTCATTCTTACATATTATTGGTGCAGCTACTGCTCAGAAAATTGCCACTGGAGGCAGACTAAATAAATGTTTTCTGTATTTCAATACAACATAAAAAAACCTCAACACAAAGCCCTCAATTCATTATGGTATCTTCATCTCTCTAATGGCAGGCTTCAAGCAATCCAACAAAGCACTGAATAGATTAATACGATAAAGAGCAAAAGGATTCTTGCTCTGGCAGATGCCATTGGGTATCCATCCCTGCTAGCGGGTCATGGATAAGTCACAGGTGCAAGGCATGTTTAACAGAAACCAAGCAACATGTAAGAGTTGATTTCATAAGATAAATTTATGGGCCAAATACAAGTATCCACAACTACACAAGCAAATGATATAGGGCCAGATCCACTAGTGCGCTGTATTGTGTACAATTTTGAAATACAAAATTCAACATCTCCACTGCCGTTAGTTTATCAGAAGTGCTTATCAACACTCTTGTCACCGAAATCGGGAATAAACCTTGTAACACCAATGTAGTGTTAAAAGGCAGGCATTCTTTATTCACGGCGCCGGGAACACGGGGGATAGCTCCTCCTAAATCGTGTTCGCTCAATCAGTTCAAAAGTCAAACATTTATAGGTCTACGATTACAAAATTAATACATATTCATCAAGTATCCATTCAATGATTGGTTAAGTATTCCTCGCCTACCAGGTAAATGACCACGCATGCTCACTATAATTTCTTGGGATTTTACTTCCTTAATCTTTTGAGTCGGAGGGTTTCTTGAGTGGGTGGTCTCTGAGTCGGTGGTCGCGATCTCCCCCTGCCGGAATTACCTTTCCTACAAAGTTCACTTAAACTTGGCAACACTAAATAGATCTTCACGGGCTGTCGGTCCCATATGCAATCATTCACCCCACAGTCCTTTGTTTTAAGACAAGACTATGGATTCAATAATTACCTACCCACCGGACCGTAGAACTGACCGAGGTGTTCCTTCTTTCTGACTACTTGTTATTAGAACAAAACATGGTGTCATGATCACAATGTTACACTTAACTCCTTGATAATTAAATCAAGATGGGAAGGGTTAGGTGGGTTCTCCAGCAGCATTGCTGGTGCATAATGTTCTTATAGTTACAACTTGCTACAAATTCACAAACCTATTTTCTAACCCTATTTTATTTTAATTCCCTACCACTTTGGTTACACTCTTAACTGCCTTTTTTGTCAACGTTCTGGATATTTCTACCTAAGTAGGACAAGAAACTATTAAACACCTCTGCCTGATACCTCACATATTGCATTAGTATCCTAACAGATGGTAAAGCGATTTAGTGTGACATACAGTCCGAGTACTTTTTAACCAATGAAGACACGTATTGCGTTCATTGTTGGCCGACGGGGAGTGTATCTGTAAAGACGGAAGCCATATGCTCCCTCTGTATTTTTTTGTTTTTTTCCTGACAGCGGAAACAAACGTTATCCCTCCCCCCTCGTCTTTCTCGTTCGCCGGCTGTCGCACAGTGCAGAGCGGGAAGGGCTCAAGAGGCCGTAGTACCCCGTCCCATGGCACCGCGCCGCTAAGCAGGCGCAAGGACCACTAGTGAGACGACACCGGGTTGTTCAATGGCGGTTTAAAGCCCTCAGGTGAGGCTCTGACCTCAGGCCGGCCGGCAGCGCTATGGATAAAGCCGCTGCTTTGGTGGGTTTCTGTTACCTCCCGTTTCAGCCCCCCCGGGATCAGACGCCGGGAGCCTCGTTCCCGCTGCGACCGAGGCGTCCTCCGGCCCCCACAGGCCCCAGCTCCGCCCGGGCCCAGACGGCGGCGAGGGGAAGCGGCAGCACGGCTGAAGGCGGCACTGCCCG
>NW_010520927.1:0-237 GCF_000687285.1 Phaethon lepturus
GAAAGCCAGAACACATGTATCCTTCACAACTTACGGCAGTCTCTTTATTACCTTAGCATCGTTGTTATCACTTTAACTTTGGCTGCCTCACAGGGAGCAACTCGCGAACCAACATTTTACGGTCATTTTCCTCCATGTTGCTCAATTTTCCCGTGTTTAAAATAAGACCCACCCCCCCTCCAGTTAGAGGAACAAATATCTGGTGTTTAGAAACGGCAGAAATGATCTCCCGCTGTC